>NC_134364.1:49386433-49403933 GCF_048569485.1 Anomaloglossus baeobatrachus | reverse complement strand
CTAGAGGAAAGTCTCTTTATATTTTCTTAATATTTTCTGTATTTGCTCCTCATGATCTGTATGTGGATAGGCTTTGATCACACAGGATCCTTAATGGACAAAACATGGATCATTATAGTCCATTATAAGGTTACATCTTGACTATTAAATATTGGAATCATAACTAGTGATCTGAACATTCTAAGCCTACACTGACCAATGCCATGTACAGCAGACTATATATATATAGAGAGAGAGATAGATAGATAGATAGATAGATAGATAGATAGATAGATAGAGGGATAGATAGATAGAGGGATAGATAGATAGATAGATAGATAGATAGATAGATAGATAGATAGATAGATAGATAGATAGATAGATAGATAGATGGATAGAGGGATAGATAGATAGAGGGATGGATAGATAGAGGGATAGATAGAGGGATAGATAGATAGATAGATAGATAGATAGATAGATAGATAGATAGATAGATAGATAGATAGATAGATAGATAGATAGATAGAGGGATAGATAGATAGATAGATAGATAGACAGATAGATAGATAGAGGGATAGATAGATAGATAGATAGATAGATAGATAGATAGATAGATAGATAGATAGATAGATAGATAGATAGATAGATAGATAGATAGATAGAGGGATAGATAGATAGATAGATAGAGGGATAGATAGATAGATAGATAGATAGATAGATAGATAGATAGATAGATAGATAGATAGATAGATAGATAGATAGATAGATAGATAGATAGAGGGATAGATAGATATGTATATATAGTGATGTTATGCAGAAATATGGTCTTTCCTACATATGGAGTAACTTGTTTATTTGGCGACATTGGATACATAGCGCCTTCCTCTAATATCTGCACAGGAGTTAATCTTCTAGGGAAAACTTGCTATTTGTTGCCCACAGCAAAACAATTTATTTTACTTTTATTTTCTCACTTGATTGAGGCAGGTAAAAACATAAAAACCTTATTAAATTACCCTACAAATGCTGTGCAGCCATTCAGTTGGCTCCTAAGCATCATGCATTGTGGATCTGAACATTGTTTATCCATGCAAAATATAAGCACCCAATATATCTTTAATACTACCTACAAATATACCTTATTTTTTATGTTTAAATTAAAGCAAAGTTTATTTTTATTCCTTATAATATTTAATTAAACTCCAGGATTGTTTTATAAAATATAGAAACCTTGTGATTATTTAATACTTGATCATTATCAGCATCTGCGTGTTCATCTGCTGTAATAATAATGTTGTACAGTATAGGTTCAGTAAGAGGTGGTGATCTGTGACACCTCTTCCTATGTGTCTGTCCACTATATTATCATTTATCTAAGAGAGTCATATTAACCAAATATATACACAGAACTGTGATATTTTTATTTAAAAACACTCAGTGATTACATATATATATATATATATATATATATAAATATAAAACACATAAATAATATTATCCATTTATGTATAACTATATATATATATATATATATATATATATATATATATATATATATATATATAAAGCATAGATTAGATTATTATAGATATACTATACAAATATAAGGAAATGTTTGTAATTTTACTGTGCATGCATTAAAAAAAAGTACATTTAACACTTGCAGAAAATATCATTTTGTGTTCTATTTTTGGGATTACTTTTATTACTATTTTATAATAGCATTATAATAGTTACTAAATAATAATTAATTGCGAAGTCTTTGTCAAAGTAATTAATTGAAGGAACAAAGAGAAGTTACTTGTTTATTTTACTTGTATTCCTTCTTGTATAGTCCTTATCCTCAAATTACAAATTTACCTGACACATTGTTGCAAACAAAAGTCTAAATATTACATTTTTTCTTTATTTCAACATCTGTTTAAAAAGAAAAATGGGAATAAAAAGGAAGTTTTCCTCCCAGCAATTCCTTATTGTTGAGCCTGTAATAAAGTCTGCATTGTGTCCCGCACATTTATTATGATTATTTGTGGTAAATTTAAAAGTAATTATTTCCTGCGGTTAATACAGAAGATTGAACAAATCAGAATCCCTTAAACATTCCGGTGGATCTAGAGTGGCTGGAGTGTAATAAAAGTGGAATTAATCTGGAAGCCGTGGAGAGCCTCCATTAAAACCCTTCCTCGCTTATTAAGCACATTTTGTTCTATAAACCCCGGGGTTTTGCAGACTTCGGGGGGAAAAAGCTGCAGTGTGTGTGTGTGTGTGTGTGTGTGTGTGTGTGTGTGTGTGTGTGTGTGTGTGTAGTAGTAGTAGTGTAGTGTGTGTCTGTGTGTGTGTGTGTGTGTGTGTGTAGTAGTAGTAGTAGTAGTAGTAGTAGTGTAGTGTGTGTAGTAGTGTGTAGTGTTTGTGTGTGTGTGTAGTAGTGTAGTGTATGTGTGTATTAGTAGTAGAGTAGTGTGGGTGTGTGTGTGCGTGTAGTAGTGTAGTGTGTGTGTGTGTGTGTAGTAGTAGTGTAGTGTGTGTGTGTGTGTGTGTGTGTGTGTAGTAGTAGTAGAGTAGTGTGTGTGTGTGTGTAGTAGTAGTGTAGTGTGTGTGTGTGTGTAGTAGTAGAGTAGTGTGTGTGTGTGTGTGTGTGTGTGTGTGTGTGTGTGTGTGTGTGTTTAGTAGTGTGTGTGTGTGTGTGTAGTAGTAGTGAAGTTGTGTGTGTAGCAGTAGTGTATGTGTGTGTGTGTGTAGTAGTGTAGTGTGTGTGTGTGTGTGTGTGTGTGTAGTAGTGTAGTGTGTGTGTGTGTGTGTGTGTGTGTGTGTGTAGTAGCAGTAGTAGTGTAGAGTGTGTAGTAGTAATGTGTGTGTGTTGTCTGTGTGTGTAGTAGTGTAGTGTGTGTGTGTGTGTGTGTGTAGTAGCAGTAGTAGTGTATTGCGTGTGTAGTAGTAGTGTAGTGTGTGTGTGTGTGTGTGTGTGAAGTAGTAGTGTAGTGTGTGTGTGTGTAGTAGCAGTAGTAGTGTATTGCGTGTGTAGTAGTAGTGTAGTGTGTGTGTGTGTGTGTGTGTGTGTGTGTAGTAGTAGAGTAGTGTGTGTGTGTAGTAGTAGTGTAGTGTGAGTGTGTAGTAGCAGTAGTAGTGTAGTGTGTGTAGTAGTAGTGTAGTGTAGTGTAGTGTAGTGTAGTGTGTGTGTGTGTGTGTGTGTGCGTGTGTGTGGAGATAAATCCAGATAAATAGAAATCCAGATAGATACATAGATATTGTTCGTGTTGCAAGTATGTTTATGTAATATATATATATATATATATATACAAACAATGGCTATCCATTTAGCTACATAACAACAACCACCCGCAATAATTCCACTGCTCGCGATATAGTGTGCTGTCCATCCATCCGCAGTGTGTGCAGTTCCTGCCTCTGGACACCTGGGGCGCTGTTGTTCACGTTTACACGGCAGCAGTAATTGCCCCACACCTCACTATAGCGCCTTATTCCAGACTTTTCACCTTTTTGGCTAATAATAATCTATGGACTTTAAAATAGTCCCATGCAATACAGTACACCTTAGAATTCACCTAGCAATAAAGGGGCCGATAACAACTGATTAGAAGGGGTTCTTTGGCAGCATAGTTTGTTTCCATGGTATGTCATCAATAAAATGAATTATTGGATGTCAAATGTTACTGATGTGTAATTGTATATATTAATTCTATTTACATAAACATATGAGGCCACATATATGACTTGAATTGTAGTATATTTCTGTTTTGTGGCTCTATGATCCTGCTAAACAACATATGCCCCACACATCCCCAATACCAGACTATAAGTAGATAATATTAAGATTTATTTTCACTCTTTGACCATATGATGTGGCTTTAAATCCCCCTGTAAAGTGCTGTGTGTGGATGTATCCCATTACACCAGATCCCCTAAGAGCATCAGCCCCCAGACCCTCCTGCCTGATAATCTGATCATCAGGACCCCAATTTTTTCAGACATTGGAGGACATCCTACATCCATTAAGTGTGTAATCTGCTATCACAGCCTCTGAGTGCTGTTTAGAATATAAGGAGATTTTTATTAATGGATCATGAGCCTAAAAGTCACTGGAAATTGACTCTAGATACAGATTTTAACGGGCAGGGCTTTATATCTGGCCATAACAAACGTAATCAGATAAAAAAAAAACGTGTCAATGTAAAAGAAATAATTTCTCTTCCATCCACTGTAGATGCATTTGTTGTCCAATCAGTGTGGATCAAGTGCACACACAAAAAAAAACAAAACAAAAAACGATAATTAATAAATAAATAAAGAACTCAATTGAAAGTTCCTTAATTTTGAACAGTTGCTAGAGGTGGCAAAAAATACATTAAATTATGATTAATAATGTTGTATTATTTCATTATGTTTGTTTCTGATGGTGTATATTAATAACCGTTAACGAATTATACTCCATACAGAACACATTAGACTATTAAGGAATACTTTGAATTGTAATGGTGTGCATAGAAAATAGAACTAGTTTTGCAGCAAACAAAAACAAAAAAATACAATTCGGTTGAATTGTATTTTTTTTTTTTTGTTTTGTTGTTGCTGTGTTGGTTTTTTTTTTTTACATCAGTTAATTCATGAGCGTTTACATTTTTCTATTATTTTGATTCTTTTTAATAAACAAAACGAAGAGATAAGAATAAATAAAATAAAAAAAAGTGTCCACAGTAACCTAATTCACATGGGAGTTCTGAAACTTTTGTTTTACTTAAATACTTGTTAATTAATGAAAATTACACATGATATTGGATCAAGGTGTCAGTTAAGACATAAGCAACAATCAGCAGACTTACTGAAGAAAAAAAAATCAACTAAATATATATATATATATATATATATATATATATATATATATATATATATATATATATATATATAATGTAATGGGTGGTTGCAATAACGAGCAGGCTTAGTGGAAAAAAAACAACTAAAAAAAAACACTAAATTTGGATTCATGTATGTGATGTATGTATGGAATAATGAGTGGGCCTACTGAAGATATAATATTATATATATATATATATATATATATATATATATATATATATATATATATATATATATATATATATATATATATTGGAGTTATGCAATAATCAACAGGCAGTGAGGGAAACAAAACGCACTAGTTTGGATGTGGTTTTGTCCACACTAGCTCCATAGATTTGATGACTGTCTGGAGAGGCTGTGTTTTTTGATGCGTTTCTTGATGCAATTTTTCTCCCAAAACGACAAGCATTTCCTTCCCCAGCAAAGTCTATGAGATTTCATTTTTGTTCACACATTGCAACAGGGTTTTTTTTTTGGCTGCGTCTTCTGGTGACCACAAAGATGTATCATGTCATTTCTTTCTGTGCTGTTACCAGCGTTTATGAGCCCTTCCAGTCAATAGATTTGACTTAAAAAATGCACTGGGCAAAAACGCTGTAAAAAAAACGCAAAAATGCATGCCATGAGTGGCAGTTTTTTTGGAACCAAAAAAAGCGTGTATCTTTGTGGTCACCACAAAGATGCAGTGTTGCAGAAGAAAAAAAATAAGCAAAAAGAAAACCCAAAACATTAGTTCTAATGCTGTTTTGTTCACACTAGCTTCACTTAATAACGAATCCATTACACCCCTGGTATTAATCTCCAATAATCCAAAATTAATTCCTATTTTCTCATAAAAAGAGAGAAACCTTGACAGAAAGCTTGAAAAGCTATTTGAATAGAGCCAAAAAATGGCACCGAAAATACAGATTGAAAAATGAAGACATCATTGTCTGTACCCAAGCTATACTAGAAAAAATGCTGAAGAAAAATAAATATTGCCTTGAGCCTTTTTTTTTTTTGTTTTATTAAAAACTATTGTGCAAAAGAGTATATTGTTGTGATGTTACCTATTTCCATAACCTAATATATAGATAAAATAAAAAAAAAACAGTTTTAGAACAGAGTAAAATAAATAAATACAAATAAAAAAAAACAAAAACTTAGTATTAATAATTAATTATTATTATTATTAACTTCAATAAATTAAATAAATTCATAAATATTATATATAAAATGTATTTATTTATATATAATATATAAATATATTTGTAATATTATAAATATATTTGTAATATATTATATATAAATATATAGAAATAAATATAATAAATAATGAATTAACTAAATTAAACATTATTATCATTATTAAATTCAATGAATAAATTAACTAAATTAATAAATAAATTAAATAAATTGTAAATATATATAATATAAATATATTTGTAATATTATAAATTTCTAATATATTACTTCGAATTATAAATAAATATATATTAATAAATAATGAATTAAATAAATTAAACATTATTATCATTATTAAATTCAATAAATAAATTAAATAAATACATAAAGTAAAAAAAATACATGATTATATATATTTATAATATAATATATAAATATATTTGTAATATATTATAAATATATTTGTAATATATTACATATAAATATATATAGAAATAATGAATTAAATAAATTATTATTTGACAAATAGGATTCCATTTATCTTCCCATGTATAATATTCTTTAGGCTTATTAATCAGAATCTGCTGCCCAATATACAATATAATAAATTCGTATCAATGTTTCTTCTAGAAATGAGTGGGATTTCTTACAGATTCTTTTCTCAAAAGTTGGTAAAAAGAGAAATGTCCCGTAAATACAAGCACATGAGTCAGTGCTACATCATTGCCTGCGACATTTTGGATCAGAAGGTGTTTGTAACCATTTTTGTTACATTAAATAAATTCTGTTTATACAACAAATAAAAACGAAATTGTTATTGACTTGTGAGATCTAGTGCATACCCTGATGTAATAAGATCAGTGCTCCTGCCTGCTGATGGTCTCCAGTCTTTTTCCCACCTGGATCAATCTCCAGAGCTGCTTTTGTACCTGTTTTTCCCCCTAAACGTTTCCACTTCCTTCCTCCAAAATACTAATAGAAAGTTAACGAGTGTTCAGCATTTTCTCTTTCGGGTTCATACAAGGGCTCCACTTTCCTATTAACACAATAATTGCAGGAGCTCGGCTGCTGTGACTGTGCCCCCCTATAATTCCATTCACATTATGTGCCAACCTCATACAGTACCGCAATAGGACCCTTAATAGGTCACATTTTACCACCTTATTGGGCTTTTCTTATGTTCTAAAAGGAGCCATTATTCCAATGTATTTTCACAGAAATCAACTTAATTAAGGTGAAATAAAAGCTGTTTACTTGCTCGATGTGTACTGAGCTGATGGCGCTGCTGCCTCCCAACATCATATCTGGACTTAGTTTATGGGGAGATCACTTGGGATGAATGAAGTCTGGCATTTTGTAGAATATTCTGATCAATACTAAACTCCTGTTGACATGTTCTCACACCTCAGCTAAATGTGAAGGGATAGACTATACAATAGGGGACATTTTTAAAAGAAGACAAAAGCTGGTGGTGCTTGGGAATTGGGTTGGTGCAGCCCCTGGCAATCTGCCACCTCCTTCTGCTCGGGTGGGGCCACTATTGAGGCAGATGCAGCCTCCATCCCAGAGGCTCCTGGTGTTTTCATCCTCTCCAAACCCATTCAGACCTATTTCCATCCCGAAATATCTAAAATTCGTTTTACTGATCTACACTTTATATTTGGTAAAAAAAAAACCGTTTAGATAACATGCAAATTTTTAAAAAAAATTTTTGTACTTAACTTTTTTTTTCCCAATAATCAATGGAAGAATTTTACTGTGATACAATGTTCTATTAGTACTGTTTCTTTCCTTCTGATAACTTAATTTTACAGTATAATAAGTCATACTTTGTGATTGTTTGAGGTGGTAAAAGTACATTAAATGATTAATAATGCTGTATTATTTCTGCTTCTGATGGAGAATATTAATAACTGTTAACGAATTATACTCTATACAGAGCACATTAGACTATTAAGGAATACTTTGAATTGTAATGGTGTGCATAGAAAACAGAACTAGTTTTGCAGCAGAGAATTTTCCTATTATGTGGTTTCTGATAATGGCCTTTTGTTGTAATCAGTATAAATTTGAGCTTTTTGGAGAACATTTAAAAGGTCATTATCGGTAAAGTGCAGAAAACATGTAATTAACACAAATCGGGATATCAAATGTCTTTTTAAATAGTGGACAATGACCAGAAGGCAGCAACACAGCCCCCCACTCACAACATCCCACTACTCTGCAAACAGCTATAGATATATATTTATATATATATAATCTATATAATTATATATCGAATGTATATATATATATATATATATATATATATATATATATATATATACATACACACACACACATATATACACATATGTACATATATATATACACACACACATACATACATACATACATACACATACACACTATATACATATATTATATACATATATTATATACACAATTATATATGTATATATAAAAAAAATGTATTATATAGTGTATAATTTATATATATATATATATATATATATATATACACATACACACACACACACATATATATATATATATATATATATATATATATATATACACACACTATATTTTTTATATATATTTTATTATATATTATATATACACACACACACACATTTATTCTGTAGTGTAAAATATATGTGTGTGTATGTGTGATATACATTATATATATATTACATACACACACACACACACTACAGAATATATGTGTGTGTATATATATAGTATATATAATAAAATATATATATAAAATATATAATGAATATACATACATACACAATATTTCTCAGCCGGATACAAATGTATCAAGTACACATTCTAGGTATTTATACTTCCGTTTCCATCACAGCAGCAAGAGATGGAAGGATTCGCGTGATGAGGATCTACTGCAACTTTAGAAAGTTCATTCTGGATTTGGGTTTCTTCGATTCGATAATATCAGGGTGGAACTATTGTTGTGAAATTAAACAAGGCCATGTTCTCTGCAAGCACAAGACATTGCACTCCCATTTCTTCCTTTATGATCGTCATCGACTTTCTGCTGTAGATATCTATTATAATTGGAGAACTAGATTCATCTAGACATTCGAGAAACACACACACACACACACACACACACACACACACATACATATACATATATATATATATACACACACATACATATATAACCACTTATGTGATTATACTGTAGTAATATAGTGTAATATTTACTTAGAACATTTATTAAATATTGAATGTGTGTTTCATATAACTTACTATAAGTTTGTATGCAAAGCAAAAAAATTGTATTATATGTATATATACACACTATAGATATGAATTTAATATACATTTATATTAAATTTATTTACATATTTATATTAAAAGGTGTATGAGATAGATAGATAGATAGATAGATATATCACACACATTATTTCGTTTGTGCAAGAGAAAAAAAAAGTATATAAGAAAGCATATGGTACAAACTTTTAACTAGTTTCAATGAACACCTAGAAAATAGTTGAGCGCCTTCTTAGCGCATGAAATTATAGGTTTCCCACTTTCAGAATCCTCTTTTGTTCCCCCCATTAATTCCGCTTCATCTGCTCCTGCTTTTTAATTCCTCTCTCGCTTTCTCACTACTCTTTGTTTGATAGAAAAAAAAAATAGTTTGTGGCAAGTGGAATACCAGCAGTGTGCAAGGGAGAAAACTGGAAAAACAGGGAATTCCTGTCATATATGAATGTGCTTGTTAATTAAGCTATGCTAAGTGCGGTGTCTTTAACCCCTGCCTTGCCTCATCATGAGCCTAGCATTCATTAATCACCCTGCATCAATTATAGCAAACGCCCATTTAAGAGATGCATTTCAATTAACCTTTTTTTTTTTAAATGATATATCAGTGCACAATACCTGGGTGTGCCATACAGACTGCCTATGTCGGGCATCTCAGGATGACCTGATAATGTTCCCCCAAATATTATCCACAATCAAAGAGCAACTCACAAGTTGTGCTAGAGTCATTTTAATATAATTATACATATTTGCTGGATCCAGAGAATGAAAAAAGGTCTATGTGATATATATTCATATAGGTGTTCACAAGCCCAAACATATGGGTCAATAATTGCAATTCTCCATTGTCATCTTTATACTAAGAAGTCTTTATTACTGATGGATCACGGCAGTCCATGGTGCATTTTAATTTATTTTTAATTGGATTTTCATTGATTTGGGAAAAGTCATTTAAAAATAAAGTTTTCATTGCAGTTCGTAATTGGTAAACGAGTAGGGGTGGGGGGTGACATTGTAATGATAAAATCAGAGCCAATCTATGAAAATCACAGCTGAACTCCTACTGATGAGGAGATCACAGTTTGCATACAATACAGGAGATCACAGCTTTGAAGTCTAGCACAGAATAAAAAAAAAAAAAAAGAAAAAAAAAAAAAAGAAGGACAACAGACCATTTATATAAGACACACTGATTGTCTTTAAAAACTACATAATGACTCCTTATAAACATTTTTTCTTAAATAAAGTAGTGCATCTATGACAAATCAGTAAGCACAATTCACTCAGCCCTGAAGCGTTCAGTGCCATCGTAAGTTGTCATATGGCCATGCCAATAGGTGGCTAACACTGGGCACCGCAATGGGTGCTGACAAGACCCCGAGCTTGGAGAGATAATGAACTGCCTGAGCGAGAATGGTCTTCATTTAAAACCTTTCATCCAACACATTTGCTAAAAACTATAGTGATCACGAATGTATCAAGACACGGGATAAATAGAGGTCCTTATTTTGAGAAGTTTGTTGGGATTCCAACTCCAGAAAAAAAAAACGAAAAAAAAAAAAACACGCAAGGAATTTTCTGTGGACAAGAATAAAAATGTCTTTGTCTTTATTATTTTGCTTGTTTTCAACCAAGTCATGGCTCAATATGGAAAGTCCAAGTGTCTTTGTCACAAAGAAAAAAAAAGTTCCCATCTTTGGGGGTTCACAAAACCTGGAACTTCCAAGATGATGTCTGGTCCTTATAATCCAAGCAGTCAGCATTGAAATTTAACTTCCAGGAGGCTGTTTGATCTTTATAATCCAAACAGTCAGCGGTAGAGTTGAAACCCAAACTGGAGGCTCCATAGGCTTGGGTGGACAGTGAAGCTGGAGACTGGTTAAGATGACTGGCTACTGCATTGGTACCCATAGGACTTAGTGTGGCTCCAGGTCCTGGGAGCTGATGGTGCATAGGTGTCAAATAAGATCCACAGTCCATTCCTCCAAAGTAAGATGTTGAGCTTGCATATCCTTGACTGTAGCCTGAAGCTTGGGTATATGTCATGGGATAGGACCTCTGCATGCAGGAGGAGGATGTAGAGAGAGGGTCAGAAAGAGGAGATATGGAAGCTGGGCTCCATATAGATACAGGGGCAGTACTGCTGGAGATCACTGGCACGGTGGTACTGCATGGTGGGGTGAACTGACCACTGGTGCCACTCTCTGAGCTCACCTCTCTAGCAGGAGAGGTCTTCTTCTTGGCAGGCCTTACTTTATTCTGACCTCCATTCTGTTGCTGCTGTTGTTGCTGGCGGCATTTAGCTCTACGGTTTTTGAACCACACCTTGAAATTAAAATAAAAAGCAACAAAAAATTAATTAAATGTAACATCTGAGGTCTGAGAGACAAGTAAACAGAGAGCAAAGTCTACAAAGAAGTGTAATCATTGAGCCTCAGGTGGCCGAAAATCCTTGCTGCAGAGCAAACTGAAGGATCAGCTCAGAAGGAAACCTTTGCAAATGGATGCTCCAGGATCAGGAAACCCATTATCTCCAAAGTAGATCAATACATTGTACAGGTAGAGAAAAAAGGGGCAAAGTAGTGATGATGAGGATGATTATGATGGTGAGGATGATGAAGAGCCTCACCTGCACTCTGGACTCTGGCAGATTGATCTTTAAAGCGACTTCTTCTCTCATGAAGATGTCAGGATAACGAGTTTTGGCAAAGAGTGCTTCAAGTACATCAAGCTGAGCTCTGGTGAAGGTTGTTCGCTCTCTCCTTTGTTTTCTTGGGGTAGCTGAAAACATAGCTATTGATCGTTAGGTTGATCGTATACAATATCGCATCGTGTCGCAATATGTCCTATGAGATCAATTGTAAAGGTTAAACTTTTGTTTGCTCCCTTGTGATTCCGTATTGAAAAAAAAGGTTGAGTAGAGCTTTGTAAATATTATTGAAACCCCATACTGCAGTATATAAAGAAAGTATTATAAGTCATATGAGATTAATTGCAGAGGTTAAACTTGTTTTTGTGTGCTCCCTTGTTATTTATAATATAAAATAGTAAAAGCTTTGTAAATGCCATTTAAACCACATACAGTATAAGTTATTTGTATCCCTTTGTATGATTGAAAAAAAATACCAGCTTTAGAAAATTATAAAGTGTAATTATCTAAAGAGGAGAGTTTTTAAAATATTTGAGGTGGGGTTAATATGCAATAATTTGCACATTATAATTATATATAATTATTATATCTATAATGTGTAATTATATATATGCATATATAGTGTATGTGTGTAATATATATATATATATATATATATATATATATATATATATATATATATATATATATATACATACATACACACACTATATATGCATATACTATATATAATTATACATTATATATATATATATATATATATATATATATATATATATATATATATAATCTATAATGTATAATTATATATAATATATGCATATATAGTGTGTGTGTATATTATATATATATATATATATATATATATATATATATATATATATACACACATATATATACACACACATACATATACATACACACACATTTAATACATTAAAAAAAATACAGAACAACAATGTATAATACCGTAGTGTCACTGGTGAATGTGAAGGATAGTAAAATAATTCAAAATGACAGTTGAAAGTCAATTCAAATTTAAACTTTGATATTTGTAAATATTATTCAAATTCAATCCACAATTATATTTTTTTTTTTGCTTTATACTTTTGTTAAATATCTTAACTGGTCTCCCTCCAAATCTAGACAATGAGGTTCAGGTTAAAGCACTACTTACCAGGATATCCCACAGACGGATGCAACAAATCCATCCCCGAGGTAGTAAGACTGAGTCCATTGACTGCATAAGGTGGTTGCTTGAGATAAGACATCATGCTAGTATCTTGGCTTGGAGCACAGATGGCCAAGCAGTCTGGAATAGTTGAGGTGGAGGTGGAGGTGGTGGCAGGAGGTTGTGGAGCAGCTCAAGGATCTTTCTTTTGGCTCAGTTTCTGTAACTTAATGGTAAGTGGACATTATTTGAGAGAGTTTTGGGGGGTAAGCAGGTTCCTTTACCTAAAGTGACATGTTGGTGTTTGAGGTTCACTAGCCATTGCTCCTAGTCTTAAACGATCCTGCCCTATTGAGGGGGGATGCTGACTAGATCAACTAGTAAAAAGAAAGAAAAGTTCCACCCCATGCACTTATAAAGCACGCCTTCCAGTGCAACACAACCGGTGTACCCATTTGCATAAGATTCATTGGCCAGCACTGCCTAATTGTCTCAAACAAAACTTGATTGGGGCCATTTGCAGAGACAAAGGACTCCTTGGCTAAATAAATAATGGGGGAAAACAAAGCCTTTTGGGTGAGAAACAAAGACACAATTCAGAAAACCAATTTCTGCCCAGTCTGCTGCCTATTAGAAAATGCATTCATGTTAATTACCCCAAATGTATTCTCCTGTTAGGTTCTGCTGGAGAAAATAAGGAACTTTGTGGAAAAGGAAGATGATCATTGGAAACCATTTTCACCTAATTAGTACCTTATCCTAATTAGATTTACAGGTAAATAAATGATTTCGTGGTGTTTTTTTTTTTCTAAAGAAGTTGATTCTAGTGTAAAGAAAAAGTTAAACAAACAGCACTTTAAATTGCAATTAAAGGACAATCATGGAGGTCAGACAGTGGTGTACATTTCTAAACTTGTACACATGTTAGCTGCAAAAAAAAAAAATATGATTCCAATACACAACATTTATGTGTGTGCCTAATAATGATAAACCGCTCTACAAGCCTTTTTAATTAAAGGGTTAATGTAGTATTTTAATAAAAAGAAAATAACTAAATAACAAAATAACAGCTTAAAAACATGGCAACTTGTTTAGCCATTTAAATATATGCTGTATAGCGTGTGTGTGTGTGTGTGTGTATGTGTGTGTGTGTGTGTATGTATGTATGTGGGGGAGGGGGCATTGCTTAAATAATATAATATTTATATATATAGTGAATGACCAACTTTCTAATCATTTTTTTTTTTACCAAAAAAAAAAAATTAGCACAATAATTTATGTTTGATCCAAGCGTGGTGTGTGCACTAGTCATACACATGGTAATAAATTATTGTACATTAATTATATATATAAAAATGTGTATAAATTCAGATTTATTTTTTTTATTTTAATAAACCTTACTATAATTGTTTGTAAATACGATCATGTAAAAATAAATAAACAAAAGCAAAGTACTGAAAAAATCTAATTTAGTTTTATGGTTCATATCTGTATTACTAGACTGATCACATCTTATATAGATGCATATTATGGAAATATATTTATATTATTCTATTTTTTTTAGAATAAGTAGTAATAATAATTACAACTTCTGCATTTCTGAGATTGGAACTTTCTGTACCTGTTAATTCACTTATTATTATTTAGACATTTTTAAACACCATAGTCTAAAAATAATAATAATAATAATAATAATAATAATAATAATAATAATAATAATAATAATAATAATACATATTAGAGAACTATGGTGACTGGATATTTAGGAATTATTACACATAATAATAATAATAGTAATAATAATAATAACAACAATATGTCCAGGCACCATAGTCCATTATTATTATTATTATTATTATTATTATTATTATTATTATTATTATTCTTATGGAAGTTTCCTGGATGTCCAAACACCACAGTCCCCTATGATTCTTATTTTTATTATCATCATTATTGAGGCTTCCTAAATGTCCAGACACCATAGTCTAATAATAATAATAATAGTAATAATAATATGGAAGCTTCCTAAATATCCAGACAACATAGTACTCGATTAATAATAATAATAATAATAATAATGATAATAATAAATAATAATTATTATTATTACTTCCTAAATGTCCAGGCACAATAGTCCCCTATGATTCTTCTTATGATTATCATTATTGAAGCTTTCCAAATGTCCAGACATCATAGTCCCATATGAATAATAATAATATTAATAATTAATATTAATATGGAAGATTCCTAAATATCCAGACAACATAGTACTTGATGATGATGATAATTATTATCAATAGTAATAATAATACTAATTAAATATTATTAATTCCTAAATGTTCAGGCCCCATAGTCCCCTATGATGATGATGATTTTGATTATTTATATTATTTTGGAAGCTTCCTTAAACTCCAGGCACCATAGTTTAGAGTTCCCCCTTCTCTCCCCACTTGCCTAAGTTCAGTAAACGGTTCCACAAGTGCAATCTGTCACTACTTCCCCCTAACCAGTCGCTCAATAATAATTACCTCGCCCAAGAATTAATTATAATAAATGTTTTCTTGATAAATTAACGAGATAATCTGAGTGGCACAAGTTCCCTAATTACAGGACGCCATGCAAAGCATTGGGGCTGATTAATTTTCTGCATGATAGCTAAGAAACAAAAACACATACACCCTAACATGCTGCTTGTGCAATAAGAAAAAATACACCAAATATAACACAAATAAGTGCACAGCCCCCTGGAGAATTAGTTTATAGAGACTTTGACAATGTGACATCACTTTTTTTTATAGCTCTGACACCAATTTATGAACAATCCCTTTAATTACTGAAAAACCCTAAGTATTGCTGTGCTTGTTACATAGCTGTATTGTATTGCAATTAATATCAATTGTATCAAACTGCTCCCAATCACATTGTGGTAATGTGTGGAGTAAATAAAATTTTAATTGAGTGACTTTTTAGGCATTCGTGCATTAAAATGACTGAAGATATAACTACTTTTGCACCTTATAAGGGCTATTAGTAGAGCTGGTGTGTGTGTGTGTGTGTGTGTGTGTGTGTGTGTGTGTGTGTGTATATATATAATTTCTTCTACCTTTTTATAGGGGCAGTTTGTGAATATATATATATATATATATATATATATATATATATATATATATACATATATATTTATATTATTATTATTTTTTTTCACAAAATGCCCCTATAATTGTAAAAGAAGTATGTGTGTATATATATATATATATATATATATATATATATATATATATATATAGCTTCATTAATAGCCTTTATGAGGGTAAAAAAAAGTATGAACATGCATAGATTTTATTTTCATAAATCACAATGTTTAAAACTACACTATTACTGTGTAAAAAAAGTGAAAAATAAATATACAAAATAAAAAATAATAGTGGGATGGAAAATTAATACAATTATGATGCCCAATTGTTTCTTAAAATGGATTTTGTAAAAATAAATATTGTGTTTTCATACAGTAAAACATTGTACCACTCGCTGTGTAATTATTTGTTCTTTAATTATCTCATAGCATCTGTTCTTGCCTGTAACATCTGTCATCAGGACTCGTGCACATTCAAGATACATTTTTGTGTGTAATCATAAAAAAAAATATATAAGCAAACATAAAAACTAAATATTCTTGATCAATTTTTTTTTTCTATAGGTTCTAAATTATGGTTCCATTTTAAGCTTTTGTTGATTTGCCAAAATGTTAATGTTTTCTTTTCTACAGTCTATTGATCTGAAACTAAAGAAGAAATCAGTTTGTCAATAAATGGGAGACTGGTGGTTTAATGCTATTTATTTATTTCTTTATTAGTTCTCTCCATTCTTGAATTTACTGCACAACCAATATTTATTTCTCCTTTTTGGAGAAAAATAAATAAATAAATACCCCCCTGATTTCTCAGAGAATGAGAGAGAGGAGAAAAAAAAAGGGGGATGAGACCTCCCGCCTCCTCAATTATCTGGTTAGCACTGTTTGTGTATTATCTCAATGAAGACACAGATTTAAGTTTACAAAAAAAAAAAAACAAAAAAAAATAATGGAGTTTACATGGACTTCTATATTCAGCATGGACTGGTTCCTTGGTGGATGTGGTTGGTTATTGCAAAGATAATAGGTAAATTTTTAAAATTACTGACTATTATTATTATTATTATTATTGTTATTATTATGTGTAGGAGAGCTCTTATCCCTTGTCTCAAAATTGGTTAATTAATCTAGTAACACAATCTTACATTAACTGTATATTGAATTTTAAGTATTATTGTGACTTATGTATCCATCATAACTAATATCATGGTGCTATATTTTAGAGGATGTAAAT
>NC_134364.1:49253933-49381433 GCF_048569485.1 Anomaloglossus baeobatrachus | reverse complement strand
GCAAATATTTTTTCTCTCTAAATTAAGATGATGGAGGTCAACAGCATTTGCTTGTATTTTTTTTGTTATGCCTGACTGGACTGAAGAAAAAAAATCATATCACTTTGAATTTGTTTTCTTTTTAGAGACTGAAGTTTTATTACCCATTTTCTAATTTATTTGATTATTTAGGTGACGTGAAATATTAAGTCTATTAACTCCTTATATGTTTATTTTTTTACCCCCTCATAAAAATGAGAACGTATGTGACAATAAGGACAGATAGAGGTCATGGAAAGAGAAAAAACATTCTAGAATAATTGTTTCAAACATTATTATTATTATTATTATTATTATTATTATTTTATATACAGATTTATATGCTTATATGCATTAGTTCCATATTTGATTAGTCCATTAGTCTGTGTCTATGGAAATAAATAGTAGCCAGGTAGGAACAGCATATATATGTGTGTTCACCACTGGTGTAAAAACATCCTTTACTTCTGCCAATCTGTCAGAGGCCACACCTGTTGCCCAGGCTCCTGTCTCATCACTGGGGCGTCCAAATTATAATATCTCATATGATATTCCATATAATATGGTACCCATTGAAAGAAAAAACAAAAACCCCCCAATATATATATATATATATATATATATATATATATATATATATATATATATATAAAATATATATATATAAACTGAATTGTTTCTCTGTGTGTGTATATGTGCACACACACATATATATATAATATATATATATATATATATATATATATACACACATACGTACACACACAAATATATATACATATATATACACACACATAGACAGATACTGGCATATAAACATAGAAGTACAGGATTATGTATATTAGGAATATATATATATATATATATATATATATATATATATATATATATATATTTATTCCAAATGCACATGTATGCATGCGCTATGTACCTGTCTGTTTATATACCATTAGCTGTCATATATATATATTATTATCATTGTTATTGCGCAATTTATTTCAAGGCGCTTTACATGTGAAAAAGAGGCATACATAGACAAGTACATTATGTATGTATGTATATATATATATATAAATATATATATATATACACTGTATATATGATATATATATATATATATATATACTGTATATATGGAATTTTCCGTGTATGCCTCTTTTTCACATGTAAAGAGCCTTGAAATAAATGGCGCAAGAAAAATAAGAATAATATATAACAATGTGTGTGTGTGTGTGTATATATATATGTATATATATATATATATATATATATATATATATATATATATATTATTACACACACACACACACACACACTATTATATTATTATTTTTCTTGCACCATTTATTTCAAGGTGCATTACATGTGAAAAAGAGGCATACATGGACAAGTACATTATATATATACGTACTTGTCCATGTATGCCTCTTTTTCACATGTAAAGCGCCTTGAAATAAATGGCATAATAATAATAATAAAGTAATGTGTGTGTGTGTATATATATGTGTGTAATGTATATATATATGGAAAATCTTACATCTTTATTAAAAAAAATAAATAAAATTGTCTAGGGTCTCAGTACAATTTTTAATTGAATAGGGTGCAATCAACTTAATGGTGTAGTAGAGAAGAAGATTACATAGTTTATTTAAACACAAAGATAATTAATATGAGGAGCCGCCTGGTGTCATTAACTGTAATAAAACACATCAGTGTCAATATAAAGTGCCAGAGCATCCGCGGTGAGGGAATCTTAGGCACATGGGGGAGTAAAATCATTTAAAGGGAGTTTATATTTCTTCTATCAGAGGAATATAGAATGTGTCAATTAGTTGTCTGGGAATAACTTTTCCTATGTTATATGTATTAATATGGACATTCTCACAATGTGGAAGATTCATTGCATTGTATGTACAGTACAATTCTTTTTTTAAACAATTTACTAAATGTATCAATCTAGCATGTTGTAGATTATTATCTGAGTTGGATGAGCAGGTATACTCATACATTGTGCACAATCACCAATGTTTTCAAGTTAGATAAATTTCTAGATGATTAATCCTATATATGCACCTAAATGCCTATATGGTTAAGGACATCAAGCACAGTTGGTCACAACATTGTCGGTTATAAATGATTTAGTGACAAAATGTAGAATTGGTGGAGGAAGGTTCAACAAGATGGACCTAGGTCTTTTTTTCAACCTATGTAAC
The DNA here is from genome assembly GCF_048569485.1 of Anomaloglossus baeobatrachus. Taxonomy (NCBI): domain Eukaryota; kingdom Metazoa; phylum Chordata; class Amphibia; order Anura; family Aromobatidae; genus Anomaloglossus; species Anomaloglossus baeobatrachus. The sequence goes on along the minus strand of NC_134364.1, from coordinate 49,379,202 downwards.
AGTGCATTGCAAGTATAACTTTGTTTTTCTGTCTTAAAAAATGTATCAATTTATATTTTTCCATTCTGCAAAAAAAAATGGTGTAATGATGTATATCGCCTTTGATGGACCCAATATTGAGTTTGGGCATGTTTCAGTACATATGTGAAGCATAACGTATATGGAGAATATAGATCATGTAATAATGTTATGGAATATAGTAATAAAATGTATCAAATATTTAAAGAATTAAATGGACACGAGCCCCGATATGGTAATTCACAGATATATTAGATTTAAATGCCCTATTTTGTTTTAATATTTACACTTAGTAAGCGATGTATTATTATTATTCTTGATTTAGTATCATTCTTACACACCATATAGCGCTAATAGTGGAGCCCCCAGCTCAGAGGTGGTGTCTTGGAGAAATAGACATTACTAGCCCAGTATGAGACGGCACAAACTTAGTTGTGGATCTGCTTTTCTAACATTTTTTTTTTAAACAAACCAGCAGGTAGAAATCTCTTGTGCTGGGATCAGCCAGAACGCGACGCACAGAGCGCGGAACCCACCTAAACCATTGAATGATTCTATTCTGGACACTGAAATTGCTTCTCACAGCCCTGACTGCTACCCCAGGGAGAAGCCACATCACATGATCCCAAGTTCTCATACTGACCCCCCTCCCCCCTTCCCCAAAATCCTCCGAGCTGATAGTCTTATTTTCTGAAAATTGCTTTATTTTTATTATTAAACCCACCAAGCACCCTGATACTGTAATTATTTACTAATGCAGTTCTAACATCTGACACTAAGGTTCAATGTACCAGAGCGCCCAAGTAATGCTTTGGTACGCTCATGCGGGTTCTTATTTTAGGGTCACTGAGCCCAGGGGTGGGCTTGTGGAAAGTTCAGCTAAAGCGCTGCATTTTCTTAGACTGTCATGGGAAATGGGATGGTTTGCCTAAAAGTGATTGTCTTCCAGAGTGAATGTGTGTGTGTGGGGGGGGGGGGATACAGAGAGATGGCATTATGGGGGCAGTTTAGAGGCCTATCATGAAGTTACATTTACAAAGCATTACACATTACCGGGCCTCAGGAGGAGACCGCTGCTCTATTGAGAGGCAGGGAATGGATGCTATGATAGTATTTAAGCAGAAGACCCGCTGCTGCACTGAATCTGGATTATACTGTATGGTGGTGCGACTTCTAAAAGTAATTGCCAACATCACCCCCTCCTCCATGCATAGTTGGATGTAGCCTTTTATGTGATTATAAGCATGGTGCGGGCCTAATATAGATGTATCAGAGCGGAGCTTGTAATGTGCCACATTGTAACATAGCATTATACAGTTGAAACTAGAAGTTTACATACCCTATCTAAAAAGCATATCTGCAGGTTTTTCCCTCCACTCTCTAAAAAGACACATCTGCAAGTTTTTCCCTCCACTCTCTATACAGACACATCTGCAGGTTTATCCCTCCACTCTCTAAAAAGCACATCTGCAGGTTTTTCCCTCCACTCTCTATACAGACACATCTGCAGGTTTTCCAACCGCTCTCTATGAAGACACATCTGCAGGTTTTCCCTCCGCTGTCTATACAGACACATCTGCCGGTTTTCCTTCCGCTCTCTAAAAAGACACATCTGCAGGTTTTTCCTCACTATATGACATGAAATCAGAATAAACCTTTCCCATTTTAGGTCAATTCAAAAGTTTACATACACTGAGTACTATGCTTTTAAACAATATGGGACAGCCCATATGATGATGTCATGTATTTGGAAGCTTCTGATAGGATTATTAAAGACATCTGACTTAATTATACACCTGTGGATGTATTTTAATGCACACCTGAAACACACGGCTTCTTTGTGCATCGTTGGAAAGTCAAAAGAAATCAGCCAAGATCTCAGGAAGAGAATTGTGGACTTGCACAAGTCTCATTAATTCTTGGGTGCAATTTCCAGATACCTGAAGGTGCCTCGTTCATCTGTGCAAACAATTAAATGCAAGTACAAACAAGATAGGACTGTCCAGCCATTATACTGCTCAGGAAGGAAACTGGTTCAGTGGACGGGTTCTTCCTTATTTAGAGTAGTCAGATTGTGGAACGCCCTACCACAAGAGGTAGCGATGGCTAACATTATAACAACTTTTTAAAAAGGGCTGGGTGATATCCTTAATACACACAACATTGTCGGTTATAAATGATTTAGTGTAAAAATATATAATTTATGGAGGAAGGTTGAACTAGATTTAACTAGATATTTTTTTCAACCTATGTAACTATGCAACTATGTACCAGAGATGAACATGCTTAGGTCAGACATATGCATATAAACCCAAGAGCAAAAGAAAAAGCTCTTGTGAAGATGCTGGTGGAAGCTGGTAAGATTGTGTCATTATCCACAGTGAAACGAGTACTGTATCAAAATGAGCTGAAAGGCCACTCTGTCAGGAAGAAGCCATTACTCCAAAAGAAACAGAAAAAAGACAGATTAATGTTTGCAAATGCACACAGGAACAAAGACCTTAATCTTTGGAGACATGTCCTGTGCTCTGACAAAACTAAAATTGACTTGTTTGGCCATAATGACCATTGTTACATTTGGAGACAAAAGGAAGAAGCATTGAAGCCTAAGAACACCATCCCAACTGTGAAACACGTGGGTGGCAGTTTCATGTTGTCGGGTTGTTTTGCTGCAGGAGGGACTGGTGCACTTCACAAATTAGATGGCATCATGCGGAAAGATGAATATTTGGCAATACTGAAGCAACATCTCAAGATATCAGCCAGGAACTTAAAACTTGGGAGGAAATGGGTCTTCCAAATGGACAATGACCTGAAGCATACTCCCAAACTGGTTACAAAGTGGCTTAAGGATAACAATGTCAATGTTTTGGAGTGGCCATCACAAAACCCTGATCTCAATCCTATTGAAAATTTCTGGTCAAAGCTGAGAAGACCGGTGCGAGCAAGGCGACCTACAAACATGGCTCAGTTATACCAGTTCTGTCAGGAAGAATGGTCCCAAATTCCTACCACACCTATAGTGAGAAAGTGAGAAGCTTGTGGAAGGAGATCCAAAATGTTCCCCCCAAGCAATGGTACCAAATACTAATGAAATGTATGTAAACTTTTGATTTTGCAGAAAGTAATAAAAATGCCTCATTCTCTCTCATTATTCTGGCATTTGGCAAATATAAATATTTTGGTTCCTAATTGACCTAAAACGGGAAAGGTTTATTCTGATTTCATGTCAGATAGTGAGAAAAACCTGCAGATGTGCCTGGAAACTTCTGGTTTCAACGGTATATTATATATGACATTGGTACTTATATATGACTATATTATTGTTTTTATCACTATGAAGAGCCAGGGTGTTACAGTAAAGCTAGCCATATGCATTTATTACCAAGCTCATCTAGCCGACCACTAACTCTCCTACTCAGAAATCAGCAGCTTGGACATCAATAAAGGGGTTGTCCTATTAAAAATATGTATCACCCATCCATAGAATAAGTGGTACATGTATTATCACTGGACATCTGGCTACAGTGACCATCATCAATGACAAGAAAAAGGGGACCAAATGATCCTGTGTGAATGAAGTGGGATTGAGCATGTGCAACCACTTACAGGACTGGTGATCACACATGCTCACTACTGCTCCACTCCTACCGGAGACTTTGGGCACCTGCTATCCACATTAGGACCTCCAGCATTCATATTTTTAGGATGCATACTGTGCATAGGTGCTAAGTGTTTATTATGGGACAATGTATTTAATATAATGTGTACGGCCAACTTAAAGGGGTAACCGGCTCGACTCAAGCATTTGGAAGTCAGTGGGACTGGCGATGCTATGTTTCTAAATATCTAATTACTCGCCCACACAATATTTTTGGAGATGTCTTCGGCTACACTCTTTTTCATGTGGACGTGAATGGAGCCGAATTACCCCATTAAGTCATGACAAAGTCTCTTGTATAGATCCGTATTATGCAGATCTCTAAAATGGAACATTGTATTTTGTATTCTTCTAATTTCATACAGAACAAATTTGAAAATACCAAATGGCATGATGCATATATCATACTATGAAGGTGATATAGTTCTGTGTAGTTGCATCACATGGCATCCCAGTGTCGTCACTTGAATCTATTGGGCTCCAATACAAAAGCTCCAATAGGTCCCTCAATTATTTCAAGTCTTTAATAGCATTGGTTTTTTCATATAAGCTAAAGGGACTTTTTGGCCACCCTAGACTCCAGGGCGCCGGTGCGATTGCAACCCCTGCACCTATTATAGTTACAGCCCTGGGAGTACGTAAAGTGCCTAGGACTTGGATATAGAACTGCAGGAGCTCTGACATGCGCACAAGGTCTACTGGATCCTAGAAGGTTTTTTGTTAGTAGGGAAAGTTTGATCCATGACTTAAAACAAAAAAAAAATGGACATATCTTGATGTTTTTTCTATTTTACAAAAACTTGTCCTAAAAAAAAATAAAAGGACATGGAGGTGTGCCGCCCCTGTGTCAGCAGCCAGACTGATCAGATCCAGATCTGCGGTGTCTCGAGGGGCGTCCGGACCCAGGGGTCGCGTGGCCACTCAAATGAAGGGGGTATTTACAGGGGTTTGTGTTAAAGTTCGTGATGCCATCCGTAGTATGTGGTAATGGGGAGTACCACCACTGCAGTTGGGAGTACCGAAGGGCAATGGAGTACCAGGTGTTAGAACCGTCCACGGGTAGGGGGGATGCCCCGGGACTCGGTGATGGTGTTTGGAGAGTGCCGTTAGATGCGAAGGGGGTCCCTTTCATACTAAGTCCAGTAAGCTGAAGGCTCCGTTCTCGTCGGGTAAATTGTCAGGTTGCCTGAAGCTACTCCCTGACCTAGGATCCACGTACCCCGTCGTGCCTTGACCCCAGCCCGGTGATGGTGCAAGGCCACCGGCTATCCTCCTCGACAGTTCTGTGCCCCTTGCCACGATCCCCTGCGACTGGGGGTCCAGCTCCTTCTAGGCCCAGACCACTGTCTGCTAATTAGATGTCTTCCAAGAAGCCCAGCTCCTGACCTCCTCTCTCCTTCACTTCCAAACTACTTCTCCCTTCTCCTGACACTCCTACCTTCTCTAACCAACCCCCCAAGTGGACGACCCTATTCCACTCAGGTCAGCATCTGGTGTTTCTGGTGGGTGTGGTGCAGAGTGTACCTAAGATTTTAATTAGCTGTTGTAGGCAACACCATATGGTTGGGGCCCCATACCAAGGAGGAGGTGAATATTGCACGGAAGGGCAGATTGCACAATACCCTGTGACGACCTTATAGTCCAGGGGCATCACATAAACACCAGGGAAGTAAAGACAAATGGGGTCAAAACAACCAAAAGGATATAGCCTAAGCACAGGAAACTTCTACTGCAGAACCTTCCTCAAAGGAGGCCAGAACACAAACAACTTTGTATCTTCAGCAGGGATTGCTGGGTAACACTACTATTTAAACCTGAAGGGCGTGACTACAAAGTATGTGCAGCTGATCAGTCACCTAGGAAGTGCTTGGAAAGGCTGCAAGAAAAAAAAATGACACTTAACCACTCCAGTGCCAAGAGAAACGAAATGCAGAGAGCCAGATGAAAGGCTCCAGTCCAAAGGCTGTCACTGGTCTCTATGTGCAGGGAGACGAACGTGACAGGTCATCAATGTCTGATCGACCAGGATCTGACAACCGACATTCCCACCAATCAGCTTTTCTTTGTGCCGGTGGCGTTATCACAAAAACCTTGAATTTAACAGGGGTGTGTAGACTTTAATATCAATTATATGTGTGTGGCTCAGTGGTTTGCACTGTTTGTGTTGCGGCGCTGGGGTTCTCTGTTCAAATCCCACCAAGGATAACATCTGGAAAGAGTTTGTATGTTCTCCCCGTGTTTGTGTGGGTTTCCTCCCACACTCCAAAGACATAACAATAGGGAATGTAAATTGTGAGTTCCATTGGGGACAGTGATGATGATGTCTGTAAAGCAGTGTGGAATTAATGGCACTTTATAAAATAAATCTAGCACAAGAAATGTTCAAAGAAAGTAAAAAAAAAAAACAAAAGTGAAAATTGGAGATGTCCACTTTTGAACAAGTGCAACATACACTGGGAATTAAGTCCATTGCATCTCACAAGCGTGTAACCCATACAGCTTTACTTCATATCAGCTTCTACTTGTCCTTCTCACTGTTCTGTCATTTGCTCTCTGTAAAATTGATCTTTCTGACAAAAGCCTTAATCCCCACCTGTTAAATATCTCATTCTCCTGAAACCAGTGACTGAATTCTTTTTCACTTAAAGACATCTATAACAGATACCATATCATACTCTTAAAGTACGATGCCTCTGAAAATCACCGATAAATTTAAGCTTTCCTCTTATGCTAAGCTACCCACAATTTTATTACTATCTGTTTTTAGAAAATGTAACTGATATCTAATGTGGAATCCCTCAACACCTCCTCAGGGGTGGTACTTTATCTTTCCCAGACTCATCATTGGCTAAAAAAAATATACACTTCTTCAATTCCACTTCATTGCCATCTATACGACTAGAGATGTCGGGGAATGCTACTTGTGAGCAGTTATTGAAGCCATATTGGTTTTCACATAAAGAAGAATTCAAGAAGCACATATGTACCCAGTGTAAAGAACATTAATTTGGGTGCCATGTAACACCGCAAGTGAATATAACAGGTGACCGAAGACATCACACAATTTCACATTGTTGACCCCATGGTATGGCTTAGAGATTTTATTTAAGATGTATAAATTTGAAGCTATTTGGAAGGCTGACCGGCATATAGCAGACACATTTTCTAACCTGGAACCATGTGTTTCTGTCTCTAGCTGTCTTTCGCTGGAAGACTGTGACGCTTGGTACAGGGGAGTACCAAGCAAATGGCGAAAGGGAAAAGAAACCCTGCGTCTAGGGAAGGGGGAAATGATGACCCCTGACCAAACCTAGTGCTGTCCCCAAAAGTTCCTCACCACCCTAGATAGGTTCCTCACCACCCTATGAGCTGAGCCGGATACCTGACCCTAGGATGACCCAAGAACTGGGCCTTAGCTCGGGAATGGGTGAGATGAGCTCTTCATCAACCCCTTTAAAAACTAAAGAAGACAAAACACATGGGAAAAGTGCATGAACAACTTATCTCCAGATGCCTCAGGAAGAAGTTCAGCAAAGAGCAGCAACAATCCTACAGATGAGTGCAAAACACCTGCTTGCATCCAGAGCTTGTGAAGAAACTCAATATCATCAACACAAGTCCAGGGAAAATGAGAGTATTTAAAGCCAAGGGGAAATACAGATGATAAGCAGCTGAAGGGAAGTGGAGCTCCCCAGGGTCCTAAAGGGAAAAGGATTGAAAATCCAGCAGAGGAGATACCTAGTACACTGAATACTGACAGCAGGAACAATAGAAAGTCAGGGAGTATTTTGTGCAGTCAAACGCTGGGACCTTCTATTGCCAGACACCACATGACTGTCTGTCACCCGTGACACACTCATGGCAAAGACATGTTGGATTTTAACTGATCTGATCCGTTCTACTCCTGTTTGAAGAGACACTATGTGTTTTTCTTCCATAGAGATAACCTCTTTATAGGTGGAATTTGGAAAGATATTGTGATAAGTGAGCTAAAGTGTTGTCTTATGGGTACTAAAAGCAAAATACCTTTTCTACCTATATAACAATGTCCTTAGCTATTTTGGAGGGTTTCAAGTTCCCTATTTTAACTATTGCTACTTACATATTGAAATAAGGAATGAAATGTAACCAGCATTCACAATTTGGGAGGCCCCTGACCTTTTATTCTAAGGTCAACTTGTTCTCTGTTGATAGAAGGGAAGCAGTTACCCAAAAACTAAGCCAGTCCCATCCTATATAATCAGAGAAGAGGGCTGGTTTAGCTATTGATATGAGCCAAACAACCAACTTAATTTATCCCATCACTGGTTGTGTCCTGAGAAAAGGAGGAGCAAGAAATTCTCTCTTGTATTGAAAACTGTTGACTTGGAAGTTCTTGGAATCTTCAACCGGCTAAATAGTGGAGGTTCCATTAATTCATTGCATTACCTGATATTTGCAAACCAAGAAAAATAAAATATGTGGTCCGTAGATAACCCCTTTTAAACTTCTAGCTTCAACTTTCTCACTGTTTTCTGTCGGTGGATTTTCTTGCATTCTTTTTTTACTTTGTTCAGTACTTGACGATATAGTATTTTCTGTGGCCATATTCAGTAATATCCACATAACGTATGTATAGATGTTGCGTACACTATATGGAACTCTTGACCACTGAATTCATATTTTTTTCTTTCAGTCCCATTGCCCCTGATGTATAACATTAAAGGGGTGGTTCACCCATATTTTTTATTTTCTAGATCGATATATTGAGAAACAATGTTTTTTTTCAAATAACTTATGTAGGCAATAGTGCCTGTGAGAGGCGCTATTGCAGACCACTGTTCCCCGCTCCGTGACCTCGGGGATCCGGTGACATCATGTCAAGTTCCTGACCCGTGGCTGCCCACAGTGTCTGTGAGTGATGGGCTGTGGGCGATGTTTCACCGCTCGTCACAGCCCATCAGCTCCCTCCTCCCTCACAGCAGAGCGCTGCAAGCAGGAGACTCTCTGGGCTGTGATGAGTGGTGAAACACCGCCCACAGCCCAGTGAGTCATGGAGACTGAAGCCCGGCCGCCGTGATGTGACGTGTCCGAAACTTGACGTGATGTCACCGGATCCCTGAGGTCACGAAGCCTGGGGGTCACAGAGCAGGAAACAGTGGTCTGCAATAGTGCCTCTCACAGGCACTATTGCCTACATAAGTTATTTGAAAAAAACATTGTTTCTCAATATAATATCGATTTAGAAAATAAAAAATATGCGTGAACCACCCCTTTAAGCCTTTCAACCGCTTGGCCCCAGTGTATAACATTTGAGACAAAGACAGTTTGGAGAATTGCATCTTCTAGTTGTGATTCCTTGGTTTCGGGATTTGATCTGTCGATCTCTTGCTCCATGGTCGGTTCCCCTGTCTGCTGATCTATTATAGCTTAAGTAGGATATACACAGTCATGGTCGAAAGAGTTGGCAACCTTGAAATTGTTCCAGAAAACATTGTTTCTGTTTAGCTTATACAAGATTTCTGTTTGTTACTGTACTCCTTCCTCTCCCCTTGCAGCTTCATCTTTGGTCCTTCAGGAGGTGCGAGAAACTCTTCAATGGTATTTTAGGGAGGCAGGTCATAACTGGTGCTCTTAGTTGGGTTTCTAGGGTCTTTAGTCTGTACAGGGACCAGTTGAGTGCAGCTGTGCATTCCATTTTTCAATTTCCAGTTTGTGTGAGTGAGTTATGTTCATAACATTATAGCCAGCCAATTAGTGTGTGGTGCCGTGTCATAATGGATCCCGTGAATGCTTTGGCCACACAACTTCAAACTTTGTCCTTGCAAGTTGTGGACACCAGGCTTCATCAACAACTCATTAGTCCTAACAGCCATGTGGAACCCAAGGTAACTTTATCGGACTGCTTTGATGGTGATAGAAGAAATTTCAAGTGGTTTCTGCCTCATGCAAATTGTACTTTCACCTCTATGCTGTCTCTTCTAGGTGTAAGAGTCATCAAGTGGTCATTGTTTTGTTTTTGCTTTGTAGGGATGCACAGGCCTGGGTATTTTATTTGCCAAAGATTCCCCAGTATTTTCCTCTGTTGAGGCATTCTTCTTTGCTCCATCTATGACAACCCTGAAAAAGTTGCTGTTGCTGAATCCATAAGGTGGTTCAGGGAGGTTGTAGCGAGAGGACTACTGTTCACAGTTTTGATGTTGGGCAGTAGACACTTTCTGGAATAACTCTGCTCTTTGGAGTTAGTTCTGTCAGGGACTTCCAGTCAGATTAGGGTCATGATGGCTTATAGTCTCTGCCTTTAGTCCTGGACAAAGCTATAACACTGGCTGTCTGGATAGACACCTGAGAAATAGAAACACATTTAACGGCGTTTCGGTGGCATCTTTCTTGCTGCCAGTTGACACTGTTGAACCTATGCAAATGGGTGTGTGCAGAGACGCCAAAGCGGAATTGTACTTGGCACATCTACTCGGTTCTGTTTATATCGTGGTAGGTCTGGTCACATCAGGGTTCTATGTTTCAAATATCTTAAAGAATTTCAAAAGTAAACAAAAGACTGTGCAAAGATGTGGGTTCCAAGAGTCTGAGATTGTCTCTGGTACAGTTGTTCATTTTTTTTCTTTCAGTTTACTCTTTAGACTAAAGGCCCCGTTACACACAACGAGATCGCTAACGAGATCGTTGCTGCATCACCGTGACGCAGCTGCGATCTTGTTATGTGTGACACCTACCAGCGATCAGGCTCCTGCTGTGAGATCTCTGGTCGTTGCTGAATGGTTGGGACCATTTTCTTCAAACGCGATGTCCTGCTGGGCAGGACGCATCGCTGTGTTTGACGCCTACCAACGACCTCCTAACATAGTCTCAACACCCGCCGAGATCCTTATACAGGTCGCTAATCATTACTGCGTCGTTGGTAAGGTCTGACTGTGTGACATCTCACCAGTGACCTCCCAGCGACTTACCATCGATCCTTATCAGGTCACATCGTTTTCGGGATTGCTGGTAAGTCGTTAAATGTGACGGGAGCTTAAGTATAGTTTTGTTTGCACACTTGCTTTTGTGGATTCAGGTTCTATCTTGAATCTGATTGATGATAACTTTTCTGTAGATTGTGGTTATGATTTCTCCTCTCTCAACCTACTAATTCAAATTTCTGGACACAAAGAGAAAGGAGTTTGATGGTCAATACAAAGTTATAAATTTATTTAAACAATGATAAAAAAAGTCAATAGTATCAATACAAGCATGAATGAGTAATACAAAAGTGCTTAAAGATTTTCATATGCTTATTCCTCATGATTAAGCATATGACTGAACGCGAAACGTACGTAGAGGTCTGAGGGTACATCTGGAGAAGTCTGTGAGCATCTCTGATTCCTCACTAAGAAATCCTTTGTTACATCTTTAAGCACTTAGCACTTTTGGTATGTTATTCTGAAATTCCCCCTTTCTATGTGCACTACTGCTTCCATAGTGGCATGATTTTGTATGAGGAATTCAGAATTCTCCACTGTTAACCTGTTTCTCTTTTTGGGCTGTGTCCCAGGGTGCTCATTCCCACCATTCATTTTCATGTGTCGTTTTTATCTTTTGTATTATTCATTCATGCTTGTATTGATACTATTGACTTTTTTATCATTGTTTAAATAAATTTGTAACTTTGTATTGACCATCAAACTCCTTTCTCTTTGTGTCTCTATGCTCTATGGAGTGGTCCCATGTATTGCCGGTAGTGGTGGAGACTGTTCACAACCGGCTTTAAATCCAATATGTGCTTTTGGGAAATTTTGTTTCTAATTCAAATTTCTGTTATTTATATCTCTCCTCTTTCACAAAGTCCCATTACTATGGAGGTTGAGAATGTATGCATGAAGGTTACACATGCAACCCATTTCATTTATGGTTCTACGCTCTCTACTTGCAAAGTTAGTGCTAGGCCTGCCATGGTTATTTAAACACAATTCGGCCATCAATTGCAAGAAGGATTATGCTCTTCAAGATAACTCCTGGGTTGTTTTTGGGTAATCTTCATGTGGGTCACCTGGTGACCGAGTTCCATCAGCGACATCAGATGATGGGATATCCTGGAGGCTCAGTGGTCTCTCGAAGAAGAGGGAGATACTGTCATGCCTCAGTTTATAGATTCAATCTGGTGACCTCTTGCTCCGTGGTTGGTTCCTCTGTCTGCTGAGCTGTGGTCCTTTTCCTCTCATTTGTAATGCTAAGGGTTACTATTACCTTTGATTTTCCTTTCTGATCTTTTTTCTTATTCAGATGTTTTGAATTGTCCTCTTTTCGGTTGTCCTATCATAGCCTGGGTGGGGATATACAGTCATATGAATAAATTTGGGCACCCCTATTAATGTTAACCTTTTTTCTTTATAACAATTTGGGTTTTTGCAGCAGCTATTTCAGTTTCATATATCTAATAACTGATGGGCTGAGTAATATTTCTGGATTGATATGAGGTTTATTGTACTAACAGAAAATGTGCAATCCGCATTTAAACAAAATTTGAAGGTTTGTGGCCTCCCCTCTGGTCCCTCAGGAGGCATGAGAAACCTTTTGATGGCCTTTTAGGGAGACAAGTCTGTAGCAGTGCTGTTAGCTGTGCAACTATGGTCTTTAGTCTGTGCAGGGATCAGTTGGGTGCAGCCACACATTCCACTTTTCCGTTTTTCCAGTTTCTGTGAGTGATTTATGTTCATAACACCAGTTTTGTGCAAACAGTTTAGGGGAGGCTCTTTTCTGTTCCCCTTGACAGTGCCCAGTGCACATGATCCATATAGACATGATGTCGCATGTATAAGTACAGGCTCAGGGTTTACCTTCTCCTTCACTATCTGAGGCCATGCATATTTAAACGTTACGTTTTTCCTTTGTGTACTTAAGGGTTAACGTCTTCTCTGTGCAGCTGCAGATTTGCTCAGCTGTCGTCAGTTGGAATTTCCGGCCTGTATATAATCCCTCTGCTTCCTGGTGAGGTTGCTGGTTATTCTATTCATTTAGGAGCTAGCCAGGGAGCAGAGAGGACTTGTCTGCTATCTGCTGTATTTGCTGGTGCTGTAAGTTGTTTCTACTACCCCCCTTTCTTTATACCCTTAGCCTTACACCTTTGCTTATCCCCTGGTGCAGGGATTTGGTGTGTATGACTTTTTGTTACTAAGTCTGTTGTTCTGTGTTGGTGGGTTGTTGTGCTCCATATGTGTCAATCCCTTGGGTGGTTGGAACTTAGTTGTTAGGGCCTTTACAATAAACAGGGCCACATTGGAGGCTCAACCCTGACTACCTCTAAGGGCGGCGTTACACGCAACGATTTATCGTGCGATCGCATGTGCAATCGCACCCGCCCCCGTCGTTTGTGAGTGGCGCACAAAGTCGTTTACCCCCGTCACACATACTTATCTCCCGAACGACCTCGCTGTGGGCAGCGAACATCCTCTTCCTGAAGGGGGAGGGACGTTCGTCGTCACAGCGACGTCACACAGTGGCCGCCCAATAAAAGCGGAGGGGCGGAGATGAGCCGGATGTAACATCCCACCCACCTCCTTCCTTCCACATTTCTGGCAGGACGCAGGTAAGCTGTGTTCGTCGCTCCCGGGGTGTCACACGGAGCGATGTGTGCTGCCTCGGGAACGACGAACAACCGGTGCGCAGAAGGAGGAATGACTTTATGAAAATGAACGATGTGTCAATGAGCAATGATAAGGTGAGTATTTTTGCTCGTTCACAGTCGTACGTAGCTGCCACACGCTATGATATCTCTAACGATGCCGGATGTGCGTCACGGAATCCGTGACCCCCGACGACATATCACCCGATATATCGTAGCGTGTGACGCTGCCGTAAGTCTATCATTGGGCTAAGGGACAGCGCAGTGTCCCTGGTTGCAGGGTCAGCCTAGAAGCTCTGTACCACCTGATCCTCCCCGTAACATACAACCTAGGAGCCCTGTACCACCTGATCCTCCCCGTAACATACAACCTAGGAGCCCTGTATCATCTGATCCTCCTCGTAACATACAACCTAGTAGCCCTGTACCACCTGATCCTACCCGACACATACAACCTAGGAGCCCTGTACCACCTGATCCTCCCCGTAACATACAACCTAGGAGCCCTGTATCATCTGATCCTCCCCGTAACATACAACCTAGGAGCCCTGTACCACCTGATCCTCCCCGACACATACAACCTAGGAGCCCTGTACCACCTGATCCTCCCCGTAAACTTGATTGAGGGAGTTTGGTGTGAAAGAACATGACTGGCTGCACAGAGGCCAGACATCAACCCCAACCTACACCATTGGGATGAACTACAAAATTGCGAGATTGTGACCACAGCCTTCTTCTCCAGCTTCAGTCTCTGACTTCCCAAATGCTCTTCTGGATAAAGGGGCAAAAATGATCACAGACACCTCCAAAATCTTGTAGAAAGTCTTCCCAGAAGGGAAAAAGTCTATGTATTTAGAATAGGAGGTCATATAAGCTCCTGTAGGAGTCCCAGTACTTTTGTCCATATAACATGTGCAGCTGTATTGACCTTATCGCCATTCAGTCATATTGCTCATCCTTTCCAATGACACCTGATGTTATCACAGCAGCGGTGAACGTTTTCCTTATCTGCGGCTACCTCTAGACTGAAGATACTTTCTTGAAATCAGAAATGAGAGAAAGATTAGAAATCATGCCGGACAGAGCAGTCAAGTAATAAAAAACAGGGCTAAGTATTTGATTCTGTCAGTAGAGCTGTTCTATTTGTGCCTAAAGCAATATGAAATTTATACAGGTAGGAAACTAACATTTGGACACCCCTTTCATAATGAGAGGAACACTCACTGTGACTGTCTATCCATTAAAAATAATATAGACCCACTGAATACAATGGGTGCGTTACAATGGTGCTCCTGGAAATCTGAGAAATTACACTGCGACTCCAGAAACAAGATCTTCCTTATTAATCTTGTCTCCAGAGAGCTGCAACATAGGCAATGTGTAAGAGCATCAGTTTTAGATCTGTGCCCTATGACCCTTAACTCAGCACCCTACTAATGGATGATGCAGACACACGGACACTGTGAACGGTTAACTGGAACATGTGTTTTGCCTAGCAGGAGACAACTAGCAAAGCCACGCGATGAAGGCACAATCTTGGTGGTTACACACAGTATTGAGGCACAGAGCTTGGTGGTTACACAGTATTGAGGCACAGAGCTTGGTGGTTACACAGTATTGAGGCACAGAGCTTGGTGGTTACACACAGTATTGAGGCACAGAGCTTGGTGGTTACACAGTATTGAGGCACAGTGCTTGGTGGTTACACAGTATTGAGGCACAGAGCTTGGTGGTTACACACAGTATTGAGGCACAGAGCTTGGTGGTTATACACAGTATTGAGGCACAGAGCTTGGTGGTTACACACAGTATTGAGGCACAGAGCTTGGTGGTTACACACAGTATTGAGGCACAGAGCTTGGTGGTTACACAGTATTGAGGCACAGAGCTTGGTGGTTACACACAGTATTGAGGCACAGAGCTTGGTGGTTACACAGTATTGAGGCACAGAGCTTGGTGGTTACACACAGTATTGAGGCACAGAGCTTGGTGGTTACACACAGTATTGAGGCACAGAGCTTGGTGGTTACACAGTATTGAGGCACAGAGCTTAGTGGTTACACAGTATTGAGGCACAGAGCTTGGTGGTTACACAGTTTTGAGGCACAGAGCTTGGTGGTTACACAGTTTTGAGGCACAGAGCTTGGTGGTTACACAGTATTGAGGCACAGAGCTTGGTGGTTACACAGTATTGAGGCACAGAGCTTGGTGGTTACACACAGTATTGAGGCAGAGAGCTTGATGGTTACACACAGTATTGAGGCACAGAGCTTGGTGGTTACACACAGTATTGAGGCACAGAGCTCAGTGGTTACACAGTATTGAGGCACAGAGCTTGGTGGTTACACACAGTATTGAGGCACAGAGCTTGGTGGTTACACACAGTATTGAGGCACAGAGCTTGGTGGTTACACACAGTATTGAGGCACAGAGCTTGGTGGTTACACACAGTATTGAGGCACAGAGCTTGATAGTTACACACAGTATTGAGGCACAGAGCTTGGTGGTTACACACAGTATTGAGGCACAGAGCTTGGTGGTTACACACAGTATTGAGGCACAGAGCTCAGTGGTTACACAGTATTGAGGCACAGAGCTTGGTGGTTACACACAGTATTGAGGCACAGAGCTTGGTGGTTACACACAGTATTGAGGCACAGAGCTTGGTGGTTACACACAGTATTGAGGCACAGAGCTTGGTGGTTAAAGAGTAACTAAACGTTTTCTATTATTTTCATATTTGGAAGAGGGGGGAGCCAGCACTGCTTGAGAATGGCATGCAAACAGTTAAAAGTGTAAATTCACAAATGATTCCAACTATACTATAATGCAAAATGAGATTTTTAGCAAATATTTGATAAATTTTTTGAGCCACTCCTGCCACGTCACGGCAAATCTCAATAGGGGGGTCCTACTCTATATTATGTATTTCATGTGCCACGCGGCCTCCTAGATAAGAAAAATTTAAATCAGAACCATATTAAAGCAACACATACCTGTAACCTATATATAACCGCTTCCATGTCGCAAAATGAGGCAACTGCGGATAAAAGGCAGCCCAGGTCCCAGCATGTGCAGCAGATGCCACACACACCAGGACAATGTCAGAACTGACCTTCACAGTGCCTGACCCGCACCCATGAATGAAGGTGGAGCAGGCCCAAGCAAATGGTGCATAATTAACAAAGCCTGTGGAAAAGGGTGAGGTGGTTGAGTGTGAACAGCCACCAATATTTAATTAAAAACAAGAACAAGAATCCAGCGGATCACAGGTGTTTTTTTTTCCCCCTTTAAAAAGTAGCTTTCATTGCTTACGATTAAAATCCATCGCAGATGGCAACCGATAGACAAAGGGTACAGTGCATCATCTTCATCCAACGCGTTTCAACATCATAGTGACATAGTCTTATTCATGAATAAGACTCTATGACACTATGATGTTGAAACGCGTTGGATGAATATGATGCACTGTACACTTTGTCTGTCAGATGCCATCTGCGATGGATTTTAATCGTAAGTAATAAAAGCTACTTTTTAAAGGGAACCCCCACCAAAAAAAAAACGCCAGTGATCCGCTGGATACTTGTTCTTGTTTGCAAATGTGGATGCCCCTGCCAGGGCTTTTCAGTGCTGGATCAAGTGCTAAATCCCAGACGATTTATAGCAGAGAGCTGGACTATTTGTTAATATTTAATTAAGCACCATTTATTTGGGCCTGCTCCGCCTTTATTCATGGACCCTGGTCTGGCACTGTGAGGGCCAGTTCTGACATTGTCCTGGTGTGTGTGGCATCTGCTGCACATGCTGGGCCTGGGCTGCCTTTATTCGCGGTTGCCTCTCCTTGCAACATGGAAGTGGTTCTGAAATGTTACAGGTAAATGTGTTGCTTCAATAAAGTTCTGCTTTTAATAACTTTAGGAGGCCACATGGCACAATGGAAATATTAAATAAGAGGGGGGTCCTACTCTATGAGATTTGCCGTGATGTGGCAGGGGTGGCTCAAAAAATTGATCAATTGTTTGCTAAAAATCTCATTTTGCATTATAGCACAGTTGGAATAAATTTTTGAATTTATACTTTTTATTTGTTGCATACCATTCTCAAGCAGTGCGGGCTCCCCTCTTTTTTTGTTATTTTTATATTGTTGCTGTTCTCTTAATTGCAAATAGTTTGGTTGGGGTGGTTTGGGGTCCGGGTTCTGAGAGCTTTACCAATTACTCAAAAACATCCTGAGGTGCGCAAACCTCCAAGTGCGGATTTAGTACAATGCTCCTGTCTCCTGAACTACGCACTTCTTAGGATGTTCTTGAGTGATTGGTGGGGGTCCATGTCTTAAGATTAACGTTCAAGAGAATAACAAAATCACAGCCAATCTGTGAGCTACGCCAAAACCGGATACTAGAATCGGCAGTAGAGATTGGACAGTGAGTGAAGTGTATTTTTTTTTAATAAAGTATGGAACTGAGATTTTCGGAAAGGCGACAAACCCTTTAAATTAACTATAAACATAATAAATAAAAGTAAAACACCTGGGCCTTCTATTTCTAGTTAGGGCCATAGTACAATACATGTGTTTGCTGGCTTCCTAAAGTGTAGTATACGTATAATTTTGCAAGAAACTGTAAGTAAACTATTTGCGAAGCATACAGAAGATGCAGCCATTTTGTATTTATTATTATCAGATCTATTATCCTGATGTCCATCAGCCGTAAACTCGACCTTCAATAAACTGAATTCTTCAGAAGAATATTGAAGAGATTCCAGGAACCAGTGCAACCATGAATACTGTGCAGAATGATCTTTATTTTAT
This sequence comes from Anomaloglossus baeobatrachus, assembly GCF_048569485.1. Taxonomy (NCBI): domain Eukaryota; kingdom Metazoa; phylum Chordata; class Amphibia; order Anura; family Aromobatidae; genus Anomaloglossus; species Anomaloglossus baeobatrachus. The sequence continues at coordinate 49,361,115 of NC_134364.1, read as the reverse complement.
CCAAAAAGTTCACACTTGGATGGCGCATTTCGGGGACAAACCCCTTCTCCACATATGTAGTGCACAAACTGGAAACGCAGCTTGAGTTGATAGCCGAGGAGTGATGAACCTTTGGAAATTAAAGTATATACATATTTATTTTCATGTAGTTGCAAAGTAACACAATTAATCATTTTAACACCTCCAACTTATTCTAATTTCCTAATTACCTTCCTTTTGAGGTGGGGAGAAAAAAACCCTCTACTTTCACTGGACAGCTCCTAATGTTACCCTCAAGGGTATATGGAACCTGAGCTCCTATTTTTTCCACTTCTGCACTTTAGCAAATGAGGAAGTGGTGTGTTGCCCAAAGGGTTTTGCTGATCTTCCCTAATAAAGGACGGAAACGTTGTATTTTAGAGACTAGAGTCGGGAATAGAAATCTAAAAGAATTTTTCATTTCTACTGGGGATCCAACAAGGAAAGAATATATATATAATAATGTATAATATATATATACACACACACACACACACGCACTAGCTATAGTACCCGGTGGTGCTCGAGATGGAAACTAAGTGTCTTTCTGTCTCTCTCCCACTCTCACTCTCCTTCTCTCCCTATCTGTCCGTTTGTCTCTGTCTGCCTCTGTCTGTCTGTCTCTCTCTGTCTCTGTCTATTTTTCAGTCTGTCTCTTTCTCTGTCTGTCTTTGCGTGTCTCTGTCTGTCTCTGTCTCTTTGTCTCTCTGTCTGTCTTTGTCTGTCTCTTTCTCTGTCTGTCTGCCTCTCTGTCTGTTTTTGTCTGTCTCTGTCTGTCTTTGTCTGTCTCTCTCTGTCTTTTTCTCTCTGTCTGTCTATCTTTTATTGTCTCTGTCTCTTTCTCTGTCTGTCTCTCTCTCTGACTGTCTGTCTCATGTCTTTCTCTGTCTGTCGCTGTCTCTTTCTCTGTCTCTCTCTGTCTCTATCTGTCTCTTTCTCTGTCTGTCTCTGTCTCTCTGTCTGTCTTTGTCTGTCTCTGTCTCATTATCTGTCTGTCTCTGTCTCTATCTGTCTGTTTCTGTCTGTGTCTGTCTTTCTCTGTCTGTCTCAGTCTCTCTGTGTCCCTCGCTGTCTGTATCTGTGTCTCTCTCTCTCTCTATCTGTCTCTCCACCGTTATCATATTACCTCACACATAAGCTTTTTATACTTACTGTAGAATGTCCTTCGTTGCCTATAACAAGCAATCACAGCTCCTATTAATGACCTGTAGCTCCCAGCTTAATTGACTTTAATGGAGGCAGTTTTTTTGGCGAATAACTGTAAAGCACAGGGTCAAATTTTCCCCTCAAAACATAGTCTATGATGTTCCCTGAGTCACATGGAGTGATTGTGTAAAATTTTGTGACTGTACATATTGTCCTGTATATATTGTTTTTTATAAGGTCCCATCTTGTGTATAATAATGCATGGTCCCTTCTTGTGCTTGGACAGGGATTAGAGGAATGTCTTCCGGGAAAACCCTCTTTTTGGCATGGTTGTCTTAATAAAATATGATCCAATCCAGGTTATTCGCCTAAATAATAAAACTGGAGAATTCACTTTGAATTTATAACCTTTAATAAAAATTACAGATGACGTTTTTTTTTTTTTTAATTTGCGTTCTTTTCCACTGCCACCACATTGTCCCAGTAAATTAATCTGTCTCTACAAAATAAAGTTTGCGCTTATGCATGCTGGCATAGTGCATTTCATTACTGCTGATAGCTAAGTCATGCAAATGTCTGAACCTGCCCAAGCTTGTACAGTGATTGCACCCTTGCATAGCACAGACATGTAAGCACCTAACTACTAAGCCGGCTTAGGACGCAGAAAATATTTCCTTAGGTGTTGGATACAATATATTGTTCTTTCCCCCTTAATTAATACATTTTAGAAGAATACATGTGTACCCTTTCATAATGGCGCAACGCTCAACTCGGATTTGAAATTTCATTGAAGTTTTAGTAAAACGAACATAAGGTAGAATTGCTATTTCACGAGTGTCACTTGGGCCAACCTTGTGCAAAATTAAAGGGCTATCTAAACCACATTAGATGGCTGTCATGTCACTGGTTGTGAAGGTGACATAGTACTGTGGTGTCCGGCAACAGAAGGTCACAGCGTTTGGCTGCGCAAAATGCTCCCTGACTTCCTATTTTTCTTGCTGTCAGTGTTCAGTGTACTAGGTAGCTCCTCTGCTGGGTTTTCATCCTTTTCCCTTTTAGACCCAGCAGAACGCCTCTTTCTTTCAGCTGCTTATCATCTGTATTTCCGCTGCGGTTTAAATACCCCTTCTTTCCTGGTCTTCAGCTGGTGATATTATTCATTTCATTCTAACTCTGGTTGCAAGCAGATGGCTTGTACTCATCTGAGGTATCATAGCTTTGCTGAACTTCTGCCTGAGTCATCTGTAGATTAGTAGTTCATGCTTTTCCCCCTGTATGTCCTCCTAGTTGTCTTCCTTAGTGTGATTGACTAAGAGCTCATCCCACCCCTTCCCTATTTAGGATCCAGCACTAAGGATACCTATGGGCAGGATTGCTGCTCAGCTCATAGGTGTGGAACCTATCGAGGGTGGTGAGGGACCCCAGGGACCAGCAGTGGGTTTGATCAGGGGTAACCATCTTCCCTTTCCCTAGACACAGGTTTCCTTTCCCTTTTGCTTGGTACTTCTGTGCTGCCCCCACAGCGGTCGGATCCGGGGGTGATTACTCGTGGCTCGAGGGTCTTCGGACCCGGGGGCCAGGGGCCACTCTCAAATGAAGAAGGGGGTATTTACAGGGGAGATATATATAGTTTGTGATGCCACCTGTGGTGTGCGGTAATAGGGAGTACCGCCGCTGCCGTTGGGATTAACCGGGGTGATGGAGTGGGGCAGCAAGGTGTCGTTGCCCTCCATGCATAGGGAAAGGCCCCGGGACTCTGGATGGTTGGGGACAGTGCAGGGGGAGTGCAGGCTCGCTGGTTGCAGGGGTTAATCAGGTACTCACTCAGCAAGAAAGAAGACGCTGAGAACGTGGTAAACCAAGTCTCTGGGTGCCACTGCCCTCTTGGGGGAGCTCGTCCAGGTCCCGTCCCCTGCAGCACTGCATGGTGGTCCGTGGTCTGCCTCCTGGCACCGTATTTTAGAGTGTCCTTTGTGGCCCGTCAGCTTGGAGCTTTCCGGGCCCTGCTCCCCACTGTGGCTAAGTAGAAGAGCTTGCTCTCAGGAGCTCACGCTTGGGATTTCAGTGGGCTGCTTGCTTGGAAAGCCCTATCCCCCTCGTTGCGCTAGTGCCTCGATCTCTGAGCTTCGTGGGAACAGTCCATATAGGGCCTGTCCTCCGCAGGTTAATTGCCGGGTCACCTGAAGCTTCTCCCCAACCTAGGGTCCGTGTACCCCAACGTGCCTTCGGTCCTGGATCGGTGATTAGACTCAGGCTGCTGACCGTTTTCCAAGACAGGTCCCAGGCACCTAGCCTCAATCCCCTGCTACTGGGGGTCCGACTCCTCTAGGTCCAGACCACCGTCTGCGACCTAGTCTCCTTTTTCCACTGGGAGCTACAACTCCCAGCTTCCTCAGAGCTCCTCACAGCTCGAGGGACGCCACTGAATTAAACTTGTCACCTCCCACCTCCCTGCCTGATCCCTAGGTGGGCGGCCCTATTCCAGCTTAAGCAGCCCACTGGTGTGCCTGACAAGGGCTGACAGAAATTTCAGCCACCTGTGCCGCCAAACCAGTCCAATGAGGTAGTTAAAATGATTTATTGGTCTACACGTTTCAAAGCCCTCAGATTGTCCTGATGAAGAAGCCTCTGAGGGCTTTAAAATGTGTAGACCAATAAAACATATTTTATCTACATCATTGGACTGGTTTGGTGGTACAGGAGACCAACCATTGTCTTCCTTCCATTGTTTGTGACACGCCCACACCGGAGCCGTGGGTTGTATCGTTACAGGGCGGTAGTTCTGGCTTTGGGGCGCTACGGTGGCGTCGCCCGGCTCCGTGACCCCGGCGGTGTCGTTTAATAGAAAGGAAGGGGATGATGACAGTTTAATCGTGACGCCACCTGTGGTATGCAGCAAGTTAGGTGCCGCCGCTGCGAGATGGGGCTCTCCAGGGCAGATGGTGACGCAGCTTAGATGGTGTAGCTCTCCACAGGTAGAGCTGGGCCCCAGGGCGGATGGGGGTGGTAGTAGTCTATGATGGCGGGCGGGCGCAAGTGAATAACGGAGCTACACAAGGATGCAGTCTCAAGGTTTTTACTCACTGTAGCAGGTTCCAGGGTAACACAACATGCCAGCGACCGCCTTTGGAGTGCTGCGTTCCACTGTGATTGGCTCCAGCCGATCCCGGGTAGTTCGGAGGTTGAATCCGGTGCACCGTTCTTAAGTGTACCTTCCCTGATCATCTCTGTGCTTGCTTCATCCTCCTGCCTTGTGCCCTCACTCACTGAACCCTGTACCAGTGTCCGAGGACCCTTTTGGGGTGGCGTGAAGCTCTATCCCTTGGTCCTTTTGGGACACCTTCCAGCGAATTTGTGTGCGGTGTGTGACTGCGGTGCATGAAGTCACCTCAGCCACTGGTTTTGCTAGTGGAGCCTGTAGGTTTTTCTCCTCTAGCCTAGGGATCAGTCCCCGTGTTGTGACCAAGTCCATCCACCTGTAGATTATATCTGGAACAAGGACACGGAAGGACGCAGGTCTTCGCTCCTCCACTGCTTCTCACTGTCCGACCTCACAATTCACACTGTGTTCCCACTTGTACTATTGTGTTCCCACTCCTAAGATTCCACCCCCTGGCCTGGCTTCCTGTATAATCACACCCTTGCCATGTCTGATGAGGTGTTTCTGAGCCTGGGTGTTGTGCTTTTGTGTGAACTGGTTGTGACCTCCTCCTCACCCGAGATGGCATACTACACCTCTGGATGAGGTGCAGTACCTCTGTGGCAACTGAAGCCTCAGGGGTGCCACATTTGTATTTCCATGTGAGTTCTGCATTGGCCTTCAGGCATTTTAAGGTTTTTATGACTTTCACAACCATATGAGGTAAGCCTCTGAGTTGTTTCTCCTTTAATTTTAATTGGATTAGACCCTATTTTGCGTGATTTCCCTTTCCACCTCCTATTTATGGGTTTTGGTTATTGGGTTTCTGGCCCGCTCCCAGGGTGGGGGAGGGAGTAGTATCAGGGCTCGGACAGGAGACAGACGCTGGGGGCTCAAACTTGGCTACCGTCAAGCCTACCTTTTGAGATAAGGGACAGCGCAGGGACCCCAGTCTTAGGGTCAGCCTAGGAGCTCTTCTTCCATCTGTACATACCTGTGACACTCTGGCAGTCCTATAGGGAATTAATAGAGTGGTGACACCATAGCTCAAATCTAAATGGGGTGATTGGGATAGGTGAGGTTATAACATTTTAATCACATATGTATACAGTGTGTCCACCCATATCCTGAAATTAGAAAAATGAGAAGAGAGAACCAATTAGGAATTGTTTAGTGTGAATGTTTTTGACGTAATGATATACAGTGTGTCCACCCATATCCTGTCCACCGCCATTAACTTGAGAACGGCGGCAGCTATAGGCATAGAAGTGGTGTCTAGGTATAGTAAAGTAGCCATGTGCTACGCAATGAAACCACCTATAGCGCCACCTGGTGGGAAACAACGGAGTTAGCATTTTTATTTAAAAAACGGAACGCGATAGAGAAAAAAGTGAATTACAAAATTGTAGGGCATTATCAATTCAATACGAATCAACACCTTGCATACAGAAATGCTATGATTAGAATGTGTAAAACTCAAAAGGCTGCGGACGTGAAGGATACCTCATAGAGACCTTCCTACAAGTCATTGGGTATCAAAGAGAGAAAAAACACGATCAAAAAGTCCAATAGGTGAATACATTATTTTATTGATCAAGTGAGGGGTTAAAACACCATAAAAGTCATTGGGTATGGTGGCTGTGTGGAGTGGCCTCCGCTCACCTGACCTGACCCCATTGGACTTCTTTCTGTGAGGTCACATCAAACAGCAGGTGTATGCGACCCCTCCACCAACATTGCAGGACCTAAGACGACGTATCACAGGCGCTATAGGTGCTTACATTGCGTAGCGCATGGCTACTTTACTATACCTAGACACCACTTCTATGCCTATAGCTGCCGCCGTTCTCAAGTTAATGGCGGTGGACAGGATATGGGTGGACACACTGTATACCATTACGTCAAAAACATTCACACTAAACAATTCCTAATTGGTTCTCTCTCCTCATTTTTCTAATTTCAGGATATATTGTAGGTTTTTGGTGTTAATTAATTTCCAGATTTACAACATTTTTCTATATTCACGTCTCTAAAATGGGCTTTCTTATTGTTTTATAGTCAACCCAGCGGCTGAAAAGACCTTTACTATCCAAACCTCTACAGAAATTGGCCCATCTCCCATCCTCTTTATTTAAGCAATAGCTCCTCTGTGATACCAGAGGATGGTACCAAAGCAGCGGGGGACCAGCGTCGAGCACCCAGCTCATAGATGTGAGCTCTGTAATTATTTCATTCTGTGGTTTATGTAAGAGTGGTAGAGGAAGAAGATGAAACAAGGGAATATTGCCATGCAGTGGGTGGCTAATTATAGTTATTAATCCCGTAGTTCATATAGACGACATAAAGACTTGCGTTGATAAAAGCAAATGGATTATCATTTTTTTTTTTGTAAATTAGGCCAGTTACAGCAACAAATAAAGATATATATATTAATTTACACCAGTAAAAGTTGATTCTATTAAAATAAAAAAAAAATAATAAAAAATCAAGGGGCTTTAATGATTTACTAAGGATCCCATAAATTAAATTTCTTTATATTTTTCATGGTGATCATCTGGGATTGAATAGTATTCTTGTTTTAAATTTGTAAAAATCGCCTTCTAATATAGAAGTCATAGGAAAATGTGAGGTTATAAAGGTGAAATCGCAGATTTTGGACCCCTGTGATCATCAGAAAATGAGTCAGTGTTTAAATTAGGTTGTTGTGGGGTTTTTGCTTTTAGTTTGGCAATTTTTATTCCATATCACAATCTGTATTAAAAATAAGAATTAGAATTCTTGTAATTCTCACACTGACCACTGGGGTTACTTTAGACTCTAAAGGCCGCTTTACACGCTATGATTTATCTGACAATATGTCGTCGGGGTCACGGTGTTCATGACGCACTTCCGGCATCATTAGCGAAGTCGTTGCGTGTGACACGTACGTGCGACTCCGAACGATCGCAAATAGGGTGAAACTCGTTGATCGTTGACACGTCGTTCAGTTTCAAAATATTGTTCGTCGTTTGGAACGCAGTAGACATATTGCTACGTTTGACACCCTGCCAACAATGAACAAAATCCCCATGACTGCCTTGGTCAAACAATATATCGCCGAACGATGTTGCGTCGTTTATGAGATGTGTACATGTGACTGCTACAAAACAACCTATGAGCGATCTCGGCAAATCGTAACAACGATCTGGGTGTGTCACATCGCTAACGAGATCGCTAGCGATGTCGTTGTGTGTAAAGCAGCCTTTACTTCCTCTTGTTTCAGTATATTCACATGTACATTAGCAGCAATAGACTGACTCAGACACTAACTTATATATAAAAGCATCTAATGAGTGTGTGCAAAGGTCATTGAGAAGCCATGGCAAAAATGAGAATTTTAGAAAAATTCATTGTACCTACAGTGAAACATGGTGGTGGCAGTGTCTTTATGTTGAAATTTTGGATTTGTTCAGTTGTTCAACAACTCTGTGTAGAAACAATCAGCATGCTGTTGTTCCTGGAGACTAGCACTACTGTCACGCTCCCCGGGTCCTCTGCTCCGCTCCCCGGCTCACCTGCCACGCTCCCCGCTCTCCAGCCTCCAGTCCCAGCGCTTCCCAGGCCCCCTGGTCCCCGCTCCCGGCGCCCGTCGGCTTCCCAGTCCATGGCCGGCTCTGCTGCGTCCTCCTCTCAGCTTCCTGTGTTGGCTTCTGGCACCCGGGCCGCGCGCATGCGCATTAGGGCGCGCGCGCGGTCACTGACCCTTTCTTAAAGGGCCAGTGTCCACGAACAGGAAATGATGCACACAGGTACAGGGTATATAGGGGGTTAATGTCCAAGGGAGCGGAGCCTGTTCTTCGTGTTTTCCCAAGCTAGGAGTCAGGTCTCCTTGTGTTCTGTGAGATACTTACCTCTCTGTCTTCTAGAGCCGATCCTGCATCGCCATCCGGTCCTGCTGTGTCTCGAACCCCGAACGCTGCCCATCTGCCATCCTGACAGTCCGCACCACCTCGGTTCCCTGCGGTGACCCGTCATCTCGCTCCAACGGTTCCGGACCCCGCCTGACATCATCACGGCTTCCGAACCTGAGCTCCGTCACCCGGACCACCATCAGTGACCTCGTGGTCCCAGGGACTTCTCCATTGTCTTCCAGTGCACGGACTGTTCTGCTACCTAAAGTGCTCCGGCTACCGGACTCCTTTCCCTCATCGGGGAGTTCGGCCCAGTGGATCCACCTCCCGGGTCTGCCCGTCCATCTGGCCCTAACAGTAAGAACAGGCCATGGATCCCGCCGAAGCACTAGCGGCCTTGCATGAGGAACTCCAACGCCAGCGTGAGACTCAGACCCGCATGCTGAACTTTATGACTTCCGTGGACGCCCGCTTGAATACGCTACAAGCCTCGGTCACATCTTCAGCGTCCCGGGCCTCCACTAGTCAATCCACGGCCCCCGCTCCCGTGGCAGCCTCCTTGGACGCTTCCAAACTGCGTTTGGCCTCACCACCCCGGTACGCCGGAGATCCCAAGACCTGCAGGGGGTTTATAAACCAATGCTCCCTCCATTTCACGCAGCTGCCACATTTGTTTGCCTCCGACCAAGCCAAGGTCGCCTTCATCATGTCTCACCTAGAGGGCGAGGCACTGGCGTGGATGAACCCCTTGTGGGAGAAGGAGGACCCTATGACCAAGAACCTCCAGGACTTCCTACAGGCCTTTCGCAGCACCTTTGACGAACCCGGACGCGCCTCCGCGTCTGCTTCATCTCTTCTCCGGTTACGTCAGGGAACTCTGACGGTGGGTCAATACGCCATCCGTTTCCGCACCTTGGCTTCAGAACTCGGGTGGAATAACGAGGCCCTAACCGCCGCCTTCTGGGAAGGACTCTCGGGTCGAATCAAGGATGAGCTGGCTGGACGTGACGTACCGTCCACCCTGGACGCCCTGATTACCCTAGCGACTCGAGTGGACATACGCTTCCAGGAGCGGTCCAAAGAGGTGTCCCGTGAGAGACGTCCGGTACGGCATTCCTCTCCTCCACAGAAGCCCGCTGTACTCCAGTCAACGGCCTCAGGCGTCTCCGTCCATGAGCCCATGCAGATCGACCGTGTGCGACAGTCGGAACAACGTCGAGCAGAGCGGCTCGCCAAGGGTCTCTGCTTCTACTGCGGAGAAAGCACATACCTGCTACGCGCCTGTCCTGAGAGGCCGGGAAACTCCAAAGCCTAGGGTTGGTAGGAGAGGCCACCATAGGTGCTGGGACTCTCTCAGACCCGGTTACATGGACTGTGCAAGTGACAACGGGAGAGACGCGGTTTACGGCTGAGGCGTACCTCGATTCTGGGGCAGCAGGCAATTTCATCCAGCAGGCCACGGTGGACAAGTACCAGGTGCCTGTTACCCCACTCGCCAAACCTCTTGTGATTGCCTCTGTGGATGGGAGACCCCTCTCTGACACCATCTCCTGGATCACCAAGCCGCTTGAACTGCGTATCGGTGCTCTGCACACCGAGAACATCGCTCTCTACGTCCTCCCACATATGTCACATCAAATCCTGCTGGGCCTTCCCTGGTTGCGGACACACGAGCCTTCAGTCAGCTGGGGCACAGGCGATATCACTCGATGGGGGTCTTCTTGCCATGAGAAGTGTCTGAAGACCATACAACCTATCCGGCGACCTCCGGTTCCCGAGTCCCTACCGGGACTGCCTTCAGCCTATTGGTCCTTCGTGGACGTCTTTGATAAGAAGGAGTCCGAAGTACTTCCGCCACATCGTCCTTACGATTGTGCCATTGACCTGCTCCCGGGAACTACACCACCTCGAGGACGGATATATCCATTGTCTCCAGCCGAAACAAGAGCCATGTCTACGTACATCACAGAGAGCCTGGCTAAGGGATTCATTCGGAGATCCTCCTCTCCTGCTGGAGCAGGCTTCTTCTTCGTAAAGAAGAAAGAGGGCGACCTACGCCCATGTATAGACTACCGGGGATTGAACCTAATCACCGTAAAGAACAAGTACCCCCTGCCTCTCATCCCCGAATTGTTTGATCGGCTCAGAGGAGCTCGTGTGTTCACCAAGTTGGATCTTCGGGGTGCCTACAACCTGGTCCGTATCCGCTCAGGGGATGAATGGAAGACCGCGTTCAACACTCGCGATGGGCATTATGAATACTGCGTGATGCCCTTCGGCCTGTGTAACGCACCAGCAGTCTTCCAAGAATTAGTGAACGATGTGTTCCGGGACCTTCTCTACGTTTGTGTGGTGGTATATCTGGATGACATCCTTGTCTTCTCTCCGGACCTCCAGACCCACCGAGAGAACGTGCAACTGGTCCTACAAAGACTGAGAGAGAATCGTCTGTACGCCAAGTACGAGAAGTGTGTCTTCGAACAGTCTTCTCTCCCCTTCCTGGGGTACCTCATCACCGACACCGGACTGCAGATGGATCCAAAGAAGGTCTCTTCCGTTCTCAACTGGCCTCCCCTTTCTGGACTGAAGGCAATCCAGCGCTTTCTGGGATTCGCCAACTATTACCGCCAGTTCATTCCTCACTTCTCGGCTCTGACTGCTCCTCTCTCCGCCTTGACCAAGAAGGGGGCTAATCCAAAGGACTGGTCACCTGCGGCCGACGCCGCGTTTGGCTCTCTAAAGCGAGCCTTTGCCTCCTCTCCTGTACTCCACCGTCCAGAGTTAAACCGCCAGTTCACCTTGGAGGTGGATGCCTCCTCCTTGGGAGCCGGAGCAGTACTCATGCAGAAGTCCTCCTCCGGGAAGATGGTGACTTGCGGTTTCTTCTCCAAGAGCTTCTCAGCGCCTGAACGCAATTACACCATCGGTGACCGAGAGCTATTGGCGGTCAAACTGGCTCTGGAAGAATGGCGCTATCTTCTGGAAGTTGCAGTGTACCCCGTCATTATTTACACGGACCACAAAAACCTGGAATACCTGCGGACTGCTCAGTGACTGAACCCACGGCAAGCCAGGTGGTCCTTATTCTTTGCCCGGTTCGACTTCCAGCTTCATTTCAGACCCGCGAACAAGAATGTACGCGCTGATGCCTTATCTAGGTCTTTCATGCCCATGGAGCAGGAGGAAGAGACATCTCAACCCATCATCTGTCCAAGTAAGATTGTTCCAGTGGCTCCTGTCACCCTGGCCCAGATACCGCCTGGGAAGACCTATGTCTCTGAGACTGACAGGCAAAAAGTGTTACACTGGGGCCATGCCTCGAAAACAGCCGGTCATGCAGGTCAGAAGAAAACATGGACTGCGATTGTGCGTCATTACTGGTGGCCATCCCTTCGCACGGACGTCGCCTCTTTTGTCTCTGCCTGCTCCTCCTGTGCCAGGAACAAGACTCCCAAACACCTGCCATATGGCCGTCTTCTGCCTCTGCCCATACCCTCAGTTCCCTGGCAACACATAGCGATGGACTTTATTACGGACTTGCCATTGTCCTCCGGACACACAGTCATATGGGTCATGGTGGATCGGTTCTCTAAAATGGCCCATTTCGTTCCTATGGCTGGACTGCCCTCTGCCCAGGAACTAGCGGACGCTTATATACATCACATCTTCCGCTTGCATGGCTTTCCATCACACATCGTGTCCGATAGAGGAACTCAGTTCACCTCCCGCTTCTGGAGGGCTCTCTGTAAACATCTGGGAGTGACTTTGGACTTTTCTTCGGCCTACCATCCTCAGTCGAACGGCCAAGTGGAACGGGTCAATCAGATATTGACCTCTTTCTTACGTCACTACGTCAACGCCCATCATGACGATTGGTCCACGCTTCTTCCTTGGGCTGAATTCTCCCATAATCACCACGTCAGTGAGTCCTCCTCCAGTTCTCCCTTCCATGTCGTCTACGGACTTCAGCCGTCTGTCCCATTGCCGGTATCCTCTTCCTCGGACATCCCTGCTGCTGATGCAGTGCTCCGTGACTTTGCTACCATTTGGGACTCAGTTAAGGCGTCCCTTGCACGTGCATCCCTGCGGATGAAGAGACACGCGGACAAGAGACGTCTGGATCCTCCGTGTTTCTCTCCGGGAGATCTTGTCTGGCTTGCTTCCAAGTACATCCGACTGAAGATACCATCCTACAAGCTGGGACCTCGCTACATCGGACCATTTAAAGTCCTCGGCAAGATCAATGAGGTCTCCTACAAACTGCAGCTCCCGGCCACGATGAGGATACCCAACTCCTTCCATGTCTCTCTGCTCAAGCCGGTTGTCCTTGGTCCCTTCTCCGCTGCCGCCAGTCCGGCTCCTCCCCCTATTGCTGAGGACGACATCTATGCGGTAAGGGATATCGTGGCCATGAAGACCGTACGAGGTCGACAGTTCTTCCTGGTGGACTGGGAAGGGTATGGTCCTGAGGATAGGTCCTGGGAGCCCAGGGAGAACGTGGGCACTCCTCTGATCCGTGCCTTCCTGTCCCGGTTGCGGGGAGGGGGGCGTGGGGGGGGGGTACTGTCACGCTCCCCGGGTCCTCTGCTCCGCTCCCCGGCTCACCTGCCACGCTCCCCGCTCTCCAGCCTCCAGTCCCAGCGCTTCCCAGGCCCCCTGGTCCCCGCTCCCGGCGCCCGTCGGCTTCCCAGTCCATGGCCGGCTCTGCTGCGTCCTCCTCTCAGCTTCCTGTGTTGGCTTCTGGCACCCGGGCCGCGCGCATGCGCATTAGGGCGCGCGCGCGGTCACTGACCCTTTCTTAAAGGGCCAGTGTCCACGAACAGGAAATGATGCACACAGGTACAGGGTATATAGGGGGTTAATGTCCAAGGGAGCGGGGCCTGTTCTTCGTGTTTTCCCAAGCTAGGAGTCAGGTCTCCTTGTGTTCTGTGAGATACTTACCTCTCTGTCTTCTAGAGCCGATCCTGCATCGCCATCCGGTCCTGCTGTGTCTCGAACCCCGAACGCTGCCCATCTGCCATCCTGACAGTCCGCACCACCTCGGTTCCCTGCGGTGACCCGTCATCTCGCTCCAACGGTTCCGGACCCCGCCTGACATCATCACGGCTTCCGAACCTGAGCTCCGTCACCCGGACCACCATCAGTGACCTCGTGGTCCCAGGGACTTCTCCATTGTCTTCCAGTGCACGGACTGTTCTGCTACCTAAAGTGCTCCGGCTACCGGACTCCTTTCCCTCATCGGGGAGTTCGGCCCAGTGGATCCACCTCCCGGGTCTGCCCGTCCATCTGGCCCTACCAACTACCACATTGTTTGCTTTGCAGCACACTTCAGTTGAAATCATAATGCTATGGTTTACTGTAACGCTTGCTGCTGGAGATGGTAAAGTGGAGAGCAGAAAAGGACCCACTGGACCACAGGTGGACCCTGGGATTACTCTTTAGTGGGAGGAGCTTGACTAAGCACCCACCGAGGACCAGACACTAGGTGTCACTCCCAGGGCAGTTTCCGGGGGCAGCTGACTCCTAGGGCAGGGACCGACATGGGGACAAGTAGACACAGTCACTAATATAGCAAAGACCTCCAGGGTAACAGGCTGGTGGCATGGCCAGGGTATTCAGACACAGTATCTAGTGTAGCAAGGACCACCGGGGTAGCTGAGGCTGGTGGCATGACCATGGTGGACAGGCACAGTCTCTAGTAAAGCAAGGGCCTCTAGGGTAGCCAAAGCTAGAGGCACGGCCCGGGTGGCCAGGCACAGTCGCAAGTATAGCAAGGGCCTCCGGGATAGCGGAGGCTGGTGGCATGGCTGGGGACGATAGACACGGGGTACCAACAGGACCGGGAGGGAGGCAAGGGCACTATACACTGTAACAGAAGCACAGTGGACAAGAAAACTTGACAACTAACTGGCTAGGACACAGAATCACTAACTGAACACATTGATCAGGAACGTCCCCTAGTGCGAGAGTGCCTTAAGTACCCAGTGCCCCTCAGCGATAGGCTGAGAAGCACTTCCAGGAATGGTACGCTGGCCCTTTAAGAGTAGGGCAGTGGTGTACGTGCACGCGTGCTCCCGGAGCCCCTGTGCCGCGTTCACAGGCCCTGTGAGGAGGAAGCAGGAAGTACGCACATGGAGGAGCGCCGGGTATTGTGGTGAGAGCTGGCCATGGTCGTGAGTAAGTGCGCAAGCAGGGGTGCAGGGATGCCAGCACTACATTTACTTTCATATACAGCAGGTGGCAGGGAGCAGGGAAAATCTTTTCATAAGTAGCTCTTACCCAGCATTGTTCTCGGCAGCACGTCTTGTTCACACAGGATGATGTGCTAGCGAGAATGAAGATTTTTAAACAAGCTTAAAAATAATTTCACCCAACAAATGAACATTTTGCTTTTTTGGTGAGTAACTAACAGCTTGTTTACAGTGCATGATTATTGGAAATGCTAACAATAATCGGCCACTGAAAACGCATCTTTACACATACAGTACAGATCAAAAGTTTGGACACACCTTCTCATTTCTAAAACAAATGTTAAGAGGAGACTTTGTGCAGCAGGCCTTCATGGTAAAATAGCTGCTAGGAAACCACTGCTAAGGACAGGCAACAAGCAGAAGAGACTTGTTTGGGCTAAAGAACACAAGGAATGGACATTAGACCAGTGCAAATCTGTGCTTTGGTCTGATAAGTCCAAATTTGAGATCTTTGGATCCAACCACCGTAACTTTGTAGAAAATGTGAACGGATGGACTCTACATGCTGGTTCCCACCGTGAAGCATGGAGGAGGAGGTGTGATGGTGTGGGGGGGCTTTGCTTGTGACACTGTTGGGGATTTATTCAAAATTGAAGGCATACAGAACCAGCATGGCTACCACAGCATCTTGCAGCGGCGTGCTATTCCATCCGGTTTGCGTTTAGTTGGACCATCATTTCTTTTTCAACAGGACAATGACCCCAAACACACCTCCAGGCTGTGTAAGGGCTATTTGACTAAGAAGGAGAGTGATGGGGTGCTACGCCAGATGACCTGGCCTCCACAGTCACCAGACCTGAACCCAATCGAGATGGTTTGGGGTGGGCTGGACCGTAGAGTGAAGGCAAAAGGGCCAACAAGTGCTAAGCATCTCTGGGAACTCCTTCAAGACTGTTGGAAAACCGTTTCCGGTGACTACCTCTTGTAGCTCATCAAGAGAATGCCAAGAGTGTGCAAAGCAGTAATCAAAGCAAAAGGTGGCTACGTTGAAGAACCTAGAATATAAGACATATTTTCAGTTGTTTCACACTTTAAGTATTTCATTCCACATGTGTTAATTCATAGTTTTGATACCTTCAATGTGAATCTACAATTTTCAGAGTCCTGAAAATAAAGAAAACTCTTTGAATGAGAAGGTGTGTCCAAACTTTTGTTCTGTACTGTATAATCTGGACAACTCTGAGTTTTTTTTAAAAAGAGGCTTTTAGAAAATGGAAAATCTCTGCGGAAACATTGAAGGTTTTTTTTTTACATTTTTTAATTACATTTTAATCTTCTTACATTGGACTTTTTACATAGTACATTACTACATATTTGTAATTTGCTTGTAATTTATAAACCTATGAACTGTTAAACTGGATCTCATTTCTTACAGATACAAATTTAAGAAATTCCGGATTGAGAGGAACATTCCCATGTGCTGACTGGCTCCTCAATGTGACTGTTCTAAACTTTAATCTCTGCAAAAAAAGAAAAGATAATTAGACGTATTTGACAACAGAAAAGTAGAATAAAGTAATTGCCAAACTTGAGAAGATAACATCACATCATCGCTTTCTTACCTTGAAGAGTCTGCAGTCCTGCCATCTCGGTGATGTAGAGAAGATTGTTCCTTCGGTATCTGCTACTAATACTAATTTTCAGTACTATATAACCAATGTATGATGTGTTGCATGAACAAAAGGCATGGAGAAACGCACATTGTTTAAAAAAAAACCCCAAGACAAAAAAAACGTAAAATGTCACTCAACTCAATAAGCGGTTCTGTATTGCAGTTAAACTAATCACATTCTGAGATGGATAGTCAGCGCCTGGTGGTTCTGATTGACATCAAAGTTACAGCTTTGTTAGCCATGTCTTAGTTTTTTAAGCCAAAGTGTTATGATGTGGACTAGGAAAGGTCCGATGTGAAGCCAAACACACAAATTAACAGGGGTAATACCACGACAAAGAAGGGGCACGATCATAAAAGACTTTCCTAACCGTCACTACCACCCTCGTCCCCCATTCTGGCTCCTTACCACCCTCCAACCCTCCTTTCTGTACGCCTCGGAGCAACGGAACTGGGCCAGAGGATCTGCACCCCTGGCCCGGCAACGAGTAGGTTAAAACACCTGCCCCGTGGGGCGCTACATATGTGCAGATGGAGCTCTCGGCTGAGAGCTCTATCTGCGCACATGCTGCTCTGGGTGCCATTTCTTTTAAGCCCGGACCGCCAACAGAGCATCTGGGACACCCGCCGCACCGTCCTGCTCCACACAGCCGCCGCAGCTTCCACTGCCAGCAAAGACCCTCCACTGCCAGCACAGACCCACCGCTGCCAGCACAGACCCCACCAGCACCGCCACTGCCTCCTGTGACTCCACTCCATCATTGCTGCCGCCCCACCTCCGGTAAAACAACACTGGAGTATAAGATAGACCCCATTTTTTTTTTTTACCTTTTTCATCTCTAAATTTGGGATGCGTCTTATAATCCGGTGCGTCTTAAGAAACCAAAAATATGATATCTATCCACTGTATTTTTCGGTTTATAAGATGTACTGGATTATAAGACGCACCCCAAATTTAGAGAAAAAAAGATGAAAAAAATATGGGGTCCGTATTGTAATCCGGTGGTCTCTTACGGGGGGTGGGCAACAGCGGTGGTGGAGCGGGGTCACAGGAGGCAGGGTGGTGCGGCCGACTGGGTGTCCCAGATTCTGTGAGGTTGGAAACTTCCAGAAACTGTGGTACACTATGCTGGGGCCTGCAGGGCAGGGCAGGGAAGATGTTGGTGTGGCGCCCTAGGACCTGGTCGCCACAACAGCATTGCCCTCCCAAAGGGTTAATGCTGAGCCTGGAGGTAATTGGGAGATCCATTGGCCAGCAGGTTTAACACCCAACACAGTTCTCCCTCCGGCCAGCAGGGGGAGCTCTGAACCTGGAATTCCAGAGAGCCTTCCTCTACCCGACCAGAGGGAGGAAGTGGAGTCAGTCTGAAGGGAGTAGTGGAAGTGAACAGACGCAGAGTGAGCTGTCCTGTGAATCTGGGGCCTAGAGCTGGAGCAGCTTGGCCCAGAGAAGCAGGAATAGCTGAGAGGCAGCAGAGAGACTCAGACATCGGAGTCTGTGGTTGCCAGGGTATAAAATCCGTCCCTGGTAGCCGAGTCCGAAGGGCAGGAGAGCTGCAAGCCCCTGGCCCAGAAACATCCAAGGTACAGCTGCAGCATCAGGGCCCGGTGTGGACTCCAGCGGAGAAGCACCAGAGAGAGGGTCTGCGCAGCCACCTACAGAAAGAAGGGACGTGCCATCGGTCCCAGCAGCAAAGAGGGCCATTGCTGAATTCAGAGAAGCAGGGTCCTATCATCACAAAGCAAAGTACAGGAGTAGGCCTCATACTCAGCTGGCCAGAAAGATCATCCCAAGTACTTCCAGGCCGACCGGATCCCCATCACCACCTGTAACGGTCTCCCAGGACTGGACTGTTCCCAGAGTAAAAGAGGAGAAGGTAAAGAGACTGTTGTTTGTGCCTGGTTCTTTCCTCGCCTGTCGGCCCTGCACCGTGTTAGCCACACAACACCATAGACTTTCACGGGCACCAACTGTATCCCGGGGCATCGCTCCACCTGTGGGGAGCAGTACCATCATAGCTGCCATAACATCACCCCGGAGTTCTCCCATAGCAGCGGCGGCTTAATAGCCGCATACCACAGGTGGCGTCACGAACATTAACTTTAACTCATCAGCCACATATTCAACTGACACCCACCAGGGCCACGGAGCCGGGCCCAGCCACCACCGACTACCACCGGACTAGTCCGGCCCGGCACCGGGTGTCCCATAGCCCTGGGGTGGGCGAGTCATTGGCAGTGTGGGCTTCAAGGAAATGGCGCCCAGAGTCAGCGCGTGTGCAGATTGAGCTATCGACTCAATGACAAGCCGAGATCTCATCTGCGCATGTGCCACCTCCGGGCGCCATTATCCTTAAGTCTGCTGCTAGGAGATCAATGGGCCGGAGCTGGAGCGTGCGTAGATGAGATCTTGAACCGAGAGCCCCATTTGCGCATGTGCTGACTCTGTGCGCCATTATTTGAAACCCACACCGCCGACATATTCAGGATGCCCCTGCCTCACCACTTGAAGCCCTCCGAGCCCCACAGGCCCCAGCATAGCGCCCCACAGACCCCAGATACCCCTCTCCACCACCTCCTGGTAAGGTGCATTTCAATCATAAGACGCACCCCACATTTTACGCCCACATTTTTGGGAGGAAAGGTGCGTCTTATAATCCGAAAAATACAATACAGTATATCCCACCATGTTATTTCATGAGAGCTGTATAAAATTGCATTGGAATGAAAGGCAACATGTTTAAAAATGGAGGAGTGTAACAACAATGGCTACTGCCACTTGTCTTTCATTTTAAGGAACACGTTGCACAGTGTTTCTATAGCCCAATTAATCCCTATATGAGGGACGGATATACCATGTGTCACTGGCACGCGATAACAGGTCCATGCCCGGCAAGGTAGGAACTGAAAGGTACACAGAACAACCCATCCTTTTACAGAGTGTATAATGAGGCAGCATGCCACAGTACGTGGACAGTTATAGCAAGTATAACGGGTTTTATAATACTAGGATATAACAATAACAGGAACAGCTTATGTACTAGGTATCCTCCATGATAAAAAAACATGTCTAGAACATCAAACAGTATAAAGATTCAGAATGGCTTCTTTAGATGGCACGGCATAGTCATAAACTGGAGGAAAAAAAATAAAATGTATGCCATTCAGCAAATTTTGCTCATAGTATTCATCTAGGGGTAAAGTGAGCATTAACTTTTTCATTTTTTTGTATTCCAATTTATACAGTGAATGGTCGATTAAGAAATAAAAAGGAATGAAGAGAAGATGGCAGAAGGTGGCAAGGGTGAAAAAAAAATATAAATGCAGCAATTTTAGGAACGTGTGGTAGTGGTGGAAACATTCCCTAATGCAGAGACCGGGATTATCAGGACATGTGTCACACTTGAAGGATGGTACAGACGCTTGGCCGTGGGGGCTCTGCACTCATTTGCCAGAAGGCGTCCATGTGTGTGGTGTGTGCGTCACTTACTTTTTTGTTCAGGGTGGTGTCCATCACCCACAGCTGGTCCCCGTCACAGACACAGTAGTGAAACACTTGACACTTGAGTTCACTTGGCAAACATATCTTTAACAGTTTATTTTCCTTCTCACCGATATGACATACATGGCTTCACTCCTAAGGCTCTGCTGAGGTTTTCTCTGGGGTAGTGCCTCTCGGCCTATCCCCACTATCTTGGACCTCTCGTCCTCTAGCTGCCAGGCCTGTGCCTCCGTTCCCCCACTCTTCTT
Organism: Anomaloglossus baeobatrachus; assembly: GCF_048569485.1. Taxonomy (NCBI): domain Eukaryota; kingdom Metazoa; phylum Chordata; class Amphibia; order Anura; family Aromobatidae; genus Anomaloglossus; species Anomaloglossus baeobatrachus. The sequence goes on along the minus strand of NC_134364.1, from coordinate 49,341,309 downwards.
TGTCTTACTGCTGTCCGCTTCAGGGCCCTGACATCTGCCTAGTCGAACGACTTCCCTTAGCCCATTTGGGGTGAGCCGTAGGCTCTGGCTGGACCTTACGAAGATACCTCTGGATACCCTGACCAGCCCTTACTCCATGCCACGTATTTAGTCCTCAACCCTTGTGCGGATTTTAGTCCTGTCCATGCCTGTCTCTCTAACCAACCCACTGCCACCTGTCACTTTTTCCCTCTTGACTCTGAGCTCTCTCCGAATCAGGAATTGTCTAGCACTGCTACATCTATTAAAACTTCTATCTTCATCTAGCAGTTATCTAACTAATTAGGACGTGTGTCATGCTTGAAGGATAGTATGGACGCCAGGTCATGGGGGCCCTGCACTCCTGTGCCAAAAAGTGTCCATGTGAAGCGTGAAGTGAAGTCCTGGCCTGATACAGATAAAGGGACAGTAACCCAGATACTGGCCAAGCTAAAGAGTACTTTTGACACCCGCACCGCAGCAGAGATAAAGATGAGATTCTTTGGGTGCAAGCAGCGGGCCACAGACAGCATAAGGGACTATGCCTTAAACCTGCAGGAGGCCCTGAAAGCGGTTAAACAAGTGGACCCAGAGAGTGTACGTGAGGAACACAAACTCCTAACTGAGCAGTTCATAGAGGGGCTCCTGTCAGATGCCCACAGGACCCAGCTGCGTATCATGGTCCTGCAGAACCCTGCTCTGGACTTTGCAAAGTTTAAGGACCAGGCCATCCGGGTACTGAGAGAATCTACACCGAATGACCCAGTACCCCTTCGGCCTCTTGCTATCACGTACCCCGGGGTGGTGCCTGCAACACGAGCCACTGCAGGGGCTGAGGCGCAGTCCCTGGATAAGGATCCCACTGCAGAGCTCAGACAGCAGGTCCAGGAGCTGACCAAGACTGTAGCTGCCCTTGCCAAGACCGTGCAGTCTCTACAAGTGACCCCATCGCCTGCAAGAATCGAGTTGGCCTCCAGCCCAGATGACGTCCCATGGATGCGACAGAGGAGGGTTCCGCCGACCCGAGGCAGAGACACAGACCGGTATGATTCAACGGGACAACCGATCTGCCGCCGCTGCAGCCAGGCGGGCCACATTGCACGATACTGTCCTTTAAATGGGCCGAGCCTGGGGCCAGGAGCCGACCCCCAGGTGTAAGGAAGCCCGGCTCAACACCCAGCCGCAGCAAGTATGTGGGAGGACGACCGGTCCTTCCCATTGTGCTGGATGGGATCCCTTTGAATGCCCTCCTGGATACGGGGTCCCAGGTAACAACCATCCCCTACAAACTGTACAAAAGATATTGGGCTGATTCAGACATTGACCATGGCCCAGATGATGATTTAACAATTGTGGCCAGTAATGGTCAGCCCTTACCTCAAATTGGGTACAAAGAAGTAACCATTAAAGTGGGGCGGGTAGAATTGCCGTGTCAGGGGATGATAATTGTAGATATTGATCGCAAAGAATCTGACCCATTGGTAACCATTGGTACAAATGTGATAGAAAATTGTGTTGCCGAAGTGATAATTTTGTTGCAACAGGCGTCTGAAACTGCCAGCTCCGGGCAGCAGCGTGCCCTACAGAGGGAGATCAGAGCCCTGATGAGGAGGCAGCAGGTAGAGCTGGCCGGAGGAGAAATTGGCAGTGTGAGGGTAAGTGACCCCCTCCCCATTGCAATACCCCCAAGAAGTGAAATGTTGATATGGTGTCGGGCAGCAATAGGCCTCAAGGGTCAGGATTACCATGCCTTGGTAGAACCGGTGTATTCAGACAGCAGGCCTGGAGTCCTGATAGCCAGAGGGGTAGCAGACGTCCGCAAGGGGAGAGTGCCCATCCGTGTCCTGAATTGTGGGGAGGAGGAAGCCAAATTGCCCCGGTACGCCACTGTAGCAAAACTGTACACTGTCAGCAACAACACCATCAAAGCAGTGGAACCCTTGATCCCGTCCGACCAGGCGGAAGACAATGGCTCCAAGGGGCAGCTGGAAGACTGGTGCCAAAACTTACATGTGGGCACCGACTCCACCCCCTCACACCAAAAGCATGGGGTTTACCGGGTGGTACAGGAGTACGAGCGGGTCTTCAGCAAACACCCCCTAGATTTTGGGCAGGTGAAAGGGGTTAAACATCAAATCCCCACGGGTGATCATCCTCCCGTTAAAGAGAGATACCGCCCTGTACCCCCCGCACAGTATCAGCGTGCCAAAGAAATGTTACGGGAAATGAAGGAGGCTGGGGTTATCAGAGATAGTTGTAGCCCCTGGGCAGCTCCACTAGTGCTCGTAAAGAAAAAAGATGGTACAATGAGAATGTGTGTAGATTACAGGCAAATTAACCGCATTACACATAAAGATGCTTATCCACTACCCAGAATAGAGGAGTCACTAACAGCCTTAAAGTCAGCTAACTATTTCTCCACCTTGGATCTCACCAGTGGGTATTGGCAGGTTCCCGTGGCAGAGGCGGACAAGGAGAAGACTGCATTCACGACGCCAATGGGCCTCTGCGAGTTCAACTGTATGCCATTCGGGCTCTGCAACGCCCCAGGGACATTCCAACGGTTGATGGAGTGCTGCTTGGGCCACCACAACTTCGAAACCGTGCTGTTGTACCTGGATGACGTCATAGTCTACTCCAAGACTTATGAAGACCACCTGAAGCACTTAGCAGAAGTGTTTGAGTCTTTGTCAAAATATGGCCTGAAGATCAAGCCGTCCAAATGTCACCTCTTGAAGCCAAAGGTACAGTACCTGGGTCATGTGGTCAGCGCAGAAGGTGTGGCACCTGATCCGGAGAAAGTCACCGTAATCAAGGACTGGCCAAGACCCACCACGGTAAAGGAGGTGCGGCAGTTCCTTGGGCTGGTGGGCTACTACCGAAGGTTCATTGATGGTTTCACCAAGATAGCAGCGCCCCTTCAAGATCTCCTGGTGGGCCAGCCAAAGCAGGCTAAGAAGCAGAGCCCTCCCTTTGAATGGAGCAGCCAACTAGAAACATCCTTTGTCCAGCTGAAAGGGGCTCTCACGGGAGAAGAAATTCTGGCCTACCCTGACTACAGCCAGCCGTTTGTACTGTATACAGACGCCAGCAACGTGGGCCTGGGAGCCGTGTTGTCCCAGGTGCAGGGAGGCAGAGAGAAGGTGATAGCGTACGCCAGTAGGAAGCTTCGGCCCACAGAAAGGAATCCAGAAAACTACAGTTCCTTCAAGCTGGAGTTCCTCGCTATTGTTTGGGCAGTGACTGAACGCTTCAAGCACTATCTGGCGTCGGCCAAGTTCACCATCTTCACGGACAACAATCCGTTGACACACCTGGCAACAGCCAAGTTAGGTGCGTTGGAACAGCGGTGGATGGCCCGGCTGTCTAACTTTGACTTTACCATCAAGTATCGGGCTGGCAAGAAGAATAACAATGCTGATGCGCTGTCCAGAATGCCTCACTTACCCGAATCTGGAGAAGACCTGGATGAACTCGAAGAGATAGAGTTACCGGCTTTCCATCATCAGGGTGTTTCCCAGTGTGAGCATGCTGTGGGAGTGAAGCGCTCGAGCCAACACGAGGTCTCGGTTAACCCATTACTCCACCATAATTGGGAAGAGACACAGAACGGTGACCCGGCTGTGCGATTGGTCAAAGAAAAGCTAGCACAAGCTGAGACTCATCTTGGCCCAGATGCTCCAGAAGAAGCCCAGCAGTTGTGGAAAGAGAGGGGACGACTGTTCACCTACCAAGGCAAGCTCTGCAAGAGATATGTCAACTATCGAACAAATGAACTTGTCTGGCAGATAGTGGTTCCGCAGAGAGATGCTCCAATGGTCCTAGCAGCGTATCATGATAACGCAGGACACTTCGGGTGGAAGAAGTTGGAAGCCCTACTCCGTGATCGGTTCTATTGGGTGCACATGAGAAAGATGATCGAGAAGTGGTGCCGAGACTGTGGCCCGTGTAACCTGAGGCGGAAAGACGATGCCAGCCAAAGGTCTCCCCTACAGCCAATTGTCACAAAGCAGCCCCTGGAGTTGGTGGCCCTGGACCACGTGAAGTTAACACCAAGCCGGTCAGGCTATGTGTACGCCCTCACCATTGTGGACCATTACTCTCGTTTCCTGGTAGTAGTGCCTGTGAAGGACCAGACAGCCAGGACAGCAGCTAGAGCGTTCCAGGCATCCTTTTGTCGACCTCACGGCTATCCGGAAAGGGTACTGACTGATCAGGGTCCTGCATTCGAGGCTGAAGTGTTCCAAGAGTTCTGTAACATGTACGGTTGTAAGAAAATCCGAACCACACCGTACCACCCTCAAACCAATGGACTGTGCGAGAAAATGAACCATGTGGTTATTGATATGCTGAAGACCCTGCCGCTGGAAGAAAGGAACCAATGGCCAGAAAAGTTGCCAGATCTGGTAGACCTGTACAACCACATCCCAGTGAATTCGACCAACTGCAGCCCCGCTTACCTGATGCGAGCCAGACCAGGCAAGTTGCCTGTAGACTTTGAGATGGGGACTGTGTCGCCTGAGGCGGTTCAAGAAATAGAGGATTGGGATACAGAACGGCAGCAGCGGTACCGTAAGGTCCAGGAGTGCGTAGAGAGGAGCCTGTCTCAAGCAAGAACGAGGCAAGAACAGCATTACAATCAAACAGCCCCAGCAACTCCCTTAGCACCTGGAGAACAAGTCCTCAAGAAGAAGCGGAAGACGCATAAATTGGATGATCAGTGGGAAAACGAGCCCTACACCATTATCCCCTCCAACTTTGACAACAGTAAGGTGTGCCTCATAAGCAAGGATGAAGGCAAGACTTGTCAAGCAGTATCCAGAGACCGCCTGAAGACGTGCCCTGAGCGGTGCAAAGTTCAAAAGGAAGTGGAGGAAGTTCGAGAAGAGGGGGAAGAGATGATACAAACAATCCTCGGCAAATTCCCCAAAACTTGGACCCGCATAAATGGTGCCGTAGTGGTACCGGTCCTGACGTTCCCACAGTTGGTCGAGCCAGAAACAGAACAGGTTCCGGATCCACCCAAAGAACCGTCCGCCCCGACACGAGGTGACCCGCCAGCAGCGGAACAGGAGGATCAACCCCCTGTCAGTGGTGAACCTGTCATACCCTTGGCGACTCTTAGACCACATGGGCGATCATCATGCATACCTATTGGGGTTAGGCCTACCGGTAGTGCTGAGATAGGAGACACACTAAGTAGTCAGGGACAAACACCAGAGCTACGCAGGTCCCAACGCAGCACTCGGGGACAACCCCCTCTAAGGTATAGGGAATCAAATGTATAAAGGAGAAAGAAAGAGTATTTATTGGAATGTAAATAGTTATGCGAAATGTCTGTAATGTTGTGTACAAAATGTTTTTCTTTGTCTTTGATTGTGAAAATGGACAATTGGGCCACTGGACTATGGGTGGCCAACACCTAAATTGTTCATAGTTAGCACCAGTGTGCTCGACACCCCTGAAGAAAAACCCGTCCGGCGTGCATAGAGTGGGGTCATCAATGCTCTGACGCACGCCCAGAGCCTACGTTGGGGGTTTTATCGCGGCGGGTCCCCCATGGAGCAGTGTAATGGACACCCGGCAGGGAGCCACACTGGACTCTTATAGTACTGTTTGAATTTGTAACGTTAAAGAGAATGTGCCTCCCATATTGGGATGAAATGTATGACATGTTATGTTTTGTTTCCACAGTCCGGGAGTACTGAATTTAACTAAGGGGGAGTGTGGCGCCCTAGGACCTGGTCGCCACAACAGCATTGCCCTCCCAAAGGGTTAATGCTGAGCCTGGAGGTAATTGGGAGATCCATTGGCCAGCAGGTTTAACACCCAACACAGTTCTCCCTCCGGCCAGCAGGGGGAGCTCTGAACCTGGAATTCCAGAGAGCCTTCCTCTACCCGACCAGAGGGAGGAAGTGGAGTCAGTCTGAAGGGAGTAGTGGAAGTGAACAGACGCAGAGTGAGCTGTCCTGTGAATCTGGGGCCTAGAGCTGGAGCAGCTTGGCCCAGAGAAGCAGGAATAGCTGAGAGGCAGCAGAGAGACTCAGACATCGGAGTCTGTGGTTGCCAGGGTATAAAATCCGTCCCTGGTAGCCGAGTCCGAAGGGCAGGAGAGCTGCAAGCCCCTGGCCCAGAAACATCCAAGGTACAGCTGCAGCATCAGGGCCCGGTGTGGACTCCAGCGGAGAAGCACCAGAGAGAGGGTCTGCGCAGCCACCTACAGAAAGAAGGGACGTGCCATCGGTCCCAGCAGCAAAGAGGGCCATTGCTGAATTCAGAGAAGCAGGGTCCTATCATCACAAAGCAAAGTACAGGAGTAGGCCTCATACTCAGCTGGCCAGAAAGATCATCCCAAGTACTTCCAGGCCGACCGGATCCCCATCACCACCTGTAACGGTCTCCCAGGACTGGACTGTTCCCAGAGTAAAAGAGGAGAAGGTAAAGAGACTGTTGTTTGTGCCTGGTTCTTTCCTCGCCTGTCGGCCCTGCACCGTGTTAGCCACACAACACCATAGACTTTCACGGGCACCAACTGTATCCCGGGGCATCGCTCCACCTGTGGGGAGCAGTACCATCATAGCTGCCATAACATCACCCCGGAGTTCTCCCATAGCAGCGGCGGCTTAATAGCCGCATACCACAGGTGGCGTCACGAACATTAACTTTAACTCATCAGCCACATATTCAACTGACACCCACCAGGGCCACGGAGCCGGGCCCAGCCACCACCGACTACCACCGGACTAGTCCGGCCCGGCACCGGGTGTCCCATAGCCCTGGGGTTGGGGAGTCATTGGCAGTGTGGGCTTCAAGGAAATGGCGCCCAGAGTCAGCGCGTGTGCAGATTGAGCTATCGACTCAATGACAAGCCGAGATCTCATCTGCGCATGTGCCACCTCCGGGCGCCATTATCCTTAAGTCTGCTGCTAGGAGATCAATGGGCCGGAGCTGGAGCGTGCGTAGATGAGATCTTGAACCGAGAGCCCCATTTGCGCATGTGCTGACTCTGTGCGCCATTATTTGAAACCCACACCGCCGACATATTCAGGATGCCCCTGCCTCACCACTTGAAGCCCTCCGAGCCCCACAGGCCCCAGCATAGCGCCCCACAGACCCCAGATACCCCTCTCCACCACCTCCTGGTAAGGTGCATTTCAATCATAAGACGCACCCCACATTTTACGCCCACATTTTTGGGAGGAAAGGTGCGTCTTATAATCCGAAAAATACAATACAGTATATCCCACCATGTTATTTCATGAGAGCTGTATAAAATTGCATTGGAATGAAAGGCAACATGTTTAAAAATGGAGGAGTGTAACAACAATGGCTACTGCCACTTGTCTTTCATTTTAAGGAACACGTTGCACAGTGTTTCTATAGCCCAATTAATCCCTATATGAGGGACGGATATACCATGTGTCACTGGCACGCGATAACAGGTCCATGCCCGGCAAGGTAGGAACTGAAAGGTACACAGAACAACCCATCCTTTTACAGAGTGTATAATGAGGCAGCATGCCACAGTACGTGGACAGTTATAGCAAGTATAACGGGTTTTATAATACTAGGATATAACAATAACAGGAACAGCTTATGTACTAGGTATCCTCCATGATAAAAAAACATGTCTAGAACATCAAACAGTATAAAGATTCAGAATGGCTTCTTTAGATGGCACGGCATAGTCATAAACTGGAGGAAAAAAAATAAAATGTATGCCATTCAGCAAATTTTGCTCATAGTATTCATCTAGGGGTAAAGTGAGCATTAACTTTTTCATTTTTTTGTATTCCAATTTATACAGTGAATGGTCGATTAAGAAATAAAAAGGAATGAAGAGAAGATGGCAGAAGGTGGCAAGGGTGAAAAAAAAATATAAATGCAGCAATTTTAGGAACGTGTGGTAGTGGTGGAAACATTCCCTAATGCAGAGACCGGGATTATCAGGACATGTGTCACACTTGAAGGATGGTACAGACGCTTGGCCGTGGGGGCTCTGCACTCATTTGCCAGAAGGCGTCCATGTGTGTGGTGTGTGCGTCACTTACTTTTTTGTTCAGGGTGGTGTCCATCACCCACAGCTGGTCCCCGTCACAGACACAGTAGTGAAACACTTGACACTTGAGTTCACTTGGCAAACATATCTTTAACAGTTTATTTTCCTTCTCACCGATATGACATACATGGCTTCACTCCTAAGGCTCTGCTGAGGTTTTCTCTGGGGTAGTGCCTCTCGGCCTATCCCCACTATCTTGGACCTCTCGTCCTCTAGCTGCCAGGCCTGTGCCTCCGTTCCCCCACTCTTCTTTGTCTTACTGCTGTCCGCTTCAGGGCCCTGACATCTGCCTAGTCGAACGACTTCCCTTAGCCCATTTGGGGTGAGCCGTAGGCTCTGGCTGGACCTTACGAAGATACCTCTGGATACCCTGACCAGCCCTTACTCCATGCCACGTATTTAGTCCTCAACCCTTGTGCGGATTTTAGTCCTGTCCATGCCTGTCTCTCTAACCAACCCACTGCCACCTGTCACTTTTTCCCTCTTGACTCTGAGCTCTCTCCGAATCAGGAATTGTCTAGCACTGCTACATCTATTAAAACTTCTATCTTCATCTAGCAGTTATCTAACTAATTAGGACGTGTGTCATGCTTGAAGGATAGTATGGACGCCAGGTCATGGGGGCCCTGCACTCCTGTGCCAAAAAGTGTCCATGTGTGTGGATAACTTTGTGTTTGTGTGGGGTGTGCGACCCTTACTTTTCTCTTCAGTGTGGTGTCAATCACCTCACAGTTGATCCCCATTGAAAATGCAGTAGTGAAACACTTGACACTCTAGTTAATTTGGCAAACATATAACAGTTTATTTTCCTTCTCACCGATATGACAGACATGGTCTCACTCCTACGGTTCTGCTGCTGTTTTCTCTGGGGTACTCCTTCTCGGCCTATCCCGGCTATCTTGGACCTCTCTTCCTATAACTGGTGGGCCTGTGCCTCCATTCCCCCACTCTACTCTCACCACTGTTTGCTTCTGGTCCCATTGCTGTCTAATCGAACAACTTCCATAGCCCATTTGGGGTGAGCCGTAGGTTCCGGACCTGGCGAAGATGCTCCTGGGTTCCCTGACCATTCTTTACTCCATGCCACATTTTTAGTCCTCGAATCCTCATACAGAAATGACTCTTCTGCAGGCCCGTCTGTCTAACCAACCCATTGGTCATCAGTCACTCTTCCCCTCTTGAGTTTGAGCTCTCTCCATACCAGGAATTGTCTAGCACTGCTTCAGCTATTAAAACCTATATCATCATCTCACAGTTATCTGACTAGTACATTGCATTATACATTAAACATCACATAACCATATAGTTTGTATTATCAGGCTTCGATGCTGGGTGGCCCCGGCTGCGGTGCTATCTCTGCTCTGCTACATCAAGAACCGCACCTCTCAAGCAACAGCAGATTCTATTTACACACTATATATTATTCAACTATATATGTGCTACCCCCGTGGAAGCAGCCGAGCTGCTCGGATCCGGGTTGGCTGTGACTCAAGGTCTCCGGACCCGGAAGTCATACGGCCACTCGAGTGAAAGGGGGTATTTACAGGGGAGTTATAGTTCGTGATGCCGCCTGTGGTGTGTGGTAATTGGGATTACCACCGGTGCCATTGGGAGTACCCGAGGATGATGGAACGGGGGCAGCAAGGTGTTGTAACCCTCCACGGATAGGGGGGATGCCCTGGGACTCGGTGAGGGGTGCCGTGTGGTGCAAGGGTCACTCCCGTACTCACTCAGTCAATAAGCAGACACTGACAACCGGGTAAACCAAGTCTCTGGGTACCGCTGCCGCTGAGGGGAGCTCGTCCGGGTCTCGTCCCCAAGTGGTGCTGCCTGGTGATCCGTGACCTGCCTCCTGCCACTTAGTTTGACTTCAACTTGATGGCCCGGTAGCATGGAAGTAGCCGGGCCCCGCTCCCTACTATAGCTAAGAATGGGAGCTTGCTCTCAGGGCTCACGCTTGGGATTTTCTTGACCGTTTTGGTTGGAAAGTCCTATCCCCCTCGTTGCGCTAATGCCCCGATTCTGGAGCGGGTGGGAACGAGAACGGATTGTAAAGGCTCCATTCTCCTCAGGTGAATTGTCGGGTTGCCTGAAGCTACTCCCTGACCTAGGGTCCGTGTACCCCATCGTGCCTTCGGTCCCAGACCGGTGATAGTGCCAGGCTGACGGCTGTCCTCCTTGACAGGTCCGAGCACCTCGCCACAATCCCCTGCGACCGGGGGTCCGACTCCCCTAGGTCCAGACCACTGTCTGCAACCTAGGCAGTTACTTCAGGAGTCACCACTCCCATCTTCCTCTGAGCTCCCCACAGCTCAAGGGCTACTTCCAACTCCTTCTCCACTCACAGACAGACTCTACTCTCTCTACTCCTCACCTCCCCTCCCTGATCCCCCCAGGTGTGCGACTCTATTCCACTCAAGCTGTCCACTGGTGTTTCAGGTGGGTGTGGTGCAGGGTGTCTCTAGGGTTTGATTTGCTGTTGGAGGCAACACCACTTAAGTAGGGACCCAGAACTAAGAGGGTGGCAGAATACTGCATGGAAGGGCAGCTTGTGCAGTACCCTGTTACGACCTGCATAACATGATAGGGGTGGGGGTGAACGCAACCACCTCCTACACACTGATAACTGGTTTCATTCCTAACTCCGTCGTCGTAAAACACCCTACATCTCTTTTAGGGTTGGACTTTTTTGGTTGTAGGTGGCGCTTGTGAGGGGAAATGCTGACCAGGGACAATTCTGCTGGCTCCATTAGATAATACTCCCCCCACACTCCATTAATCCCCAAACATGAGATGTTTTATTATTTTTTCTTGGATCTCAAGATCATTTTTAATGATTTACTCTGACATATGTGCTTGTCCATTAAATACAGTATTAAAGAAAACTGTGAAATATTCACAAAACTACTGTGTTATGAATTCCTAAGAGACGCGCATACAGATTAATAAAATATTCTTCTTGTGCTTATGATTTCGTATTTCTTGCCGTCTGAAATGTGTGAGTTTTCTGCAGAGTGTATAATGAAATGATTCTGCGGCATGAGACAAACAAAAGGCTCTTTCCTTTGATGTATGGACTCCTAACTGTGTGCCAGATGAAATGGCTGCTAAATGTTGGCAGATGCAACAGGGACACGTTTATCGCTGAGACTGTTACATAACATAAGTGTCTAACTGCCAAGTCCTACATAATGCGTGTGCCAATATTGTCTCCGAAAAAGAGTAAACACGTCATCGGACATTAAGGATCTCCACCCACGCTGTGAAATGCAGCTGTGGGAATGGTTCACTATGGACAATGTATGTTTGGACTATCTTCATTACAAACTACTCTCTCACTTGGTAAATCCATTGAGGTTCTAACGACTATTTGCAACATTCTCTATCATTTTCCTAAAAATGCAGAAATGCTGTATTTTTCGTTTTATAAGACGCACTGGATTATAAGATGGACCCCAAATTTAGCGATTAAAAAAGGTAAAAAAAAAAAAGGGGGGTCCGTCTTATTTTCCGGTGGTTCTACTGGAGGGGCGGATGCAGCGGTGGTAGAGTGGGGTCACAGGAGGTAGGGGCGGTGCTGGAGTAGGGCAATGCTGCAGGTGCTGCGGTGGAGGCTTTGCTGGCTATGTGGAACAGGGCTGTGCGGCGGTTGTCCTAGATGCTCTGTCAGTGGCGCAGGCTTACAAAAAAAATGGCTCCCGGAGTCGGTGCATGTGCAGATTGAACTCTCGGCTCAATGACAAGCCGAGATCTCATCTGCACTTGCGGACGTGTCAACTCCATTTGCCATTTTCCTTAAGTCCGCTGCTGGCAGATCAATGGGCCGGAGGCGGCGCGTGGGCAGATGAGATCTTGAGCTGAGAGGTCTATCTGCACACACTCCAACTCCGGGCGCCACTATTTGAAGCCAGAGCATCTGGGACACCCGCCGCACTGCCCTGCTCCACACAGCCTCCACCGCAGCCAGCACAGCGTCCATTCTTCACCTCCCGGTAAGGTGCATCTGAATTTTAAAACACACCCCTCATTTTACTCCCAAATTTTTTGGAGGAAAAATGTGTTTAATAATCTAAAAATACGATACTTTGTGTATACCATAAACCTCTCTCTCCCGTAACCAATTTCACAATTCGGCAAGTGAGATGGGTTAGATCCTGTCAAAATATATGAAATATATATATATATATATATATATATATATACACACACACACACACACACACACACACACACACACACATATTGCTCAGCCATTAATGTTCTATGCAAAGGTGGACAGATCATTGGTGCACCTAATAGGTAAGGAGGCCACTTCCATCTCCAAAGCAGGTAGAATTGTGTATTTTGATGAGCAACTGGACTGCAACGGTCCCTCTTCTTTCTGTATCTGCTACTGGCTCTAAGTATGGGAATATGGAGTCTCTGATAAGCAGTGTATAGTTCCTTCAAAGCAACACTTTTTTTGGGAAGATTCCTCAACAATATGGTGGCATATGGGGGTTCTAAAATGTCATGTGTAGTCATATATTGCCTTAATGGGACATCATATTGTACCGAAAAAGCAATGCTTCTAGTAGAGGTACATAACGTTCTTACAGATTTACATCATGGAGCCATAGTTACACTATATGTGGCCATACTGTATGGTGCTTCTTCTTCCATTCAAGAAAACCTTTGGAATACAGATGAATATATGAGAAAAATAGAAGCTGTCCGCCCCCTGTAAAATTGAAGACATACCAAAGCATATTATGGGCATATAGGTTACAGCTCCCGAATATATGTTCCATACAGTAGCGATCCGGAATAAGAATGACCAGGTGCATGCATTTTAAAGGGAGTCTGTCAGCAGAAAATGACTGTTCAAACCAAGTACCGGCGCTTGATTCAGCTGACTCTCTGCTCGGATAGGAAGCAATGATGTCCTGTTATTCATTCACATGACCACTTAGACCTGTAATTGGCTGCAGGGTTAGATAATGTCATCCAAGGCACAGAATGGTACATCATACGAGGCACATCTTATGCCCTATTTGTTATGCGCTGTCCGTTCCGCACATGCGGATTACTATTACTGCGTCGAACTCTAGTCACATTGCAGACTCCAATATGCAGCTTAGTCTTTCTTAAATGTTCAGCTCGGCTGGGCATCGGCTGAGTTGTTTCATTGCTTGCAGTCGTGCAGGAGTTAATCCTTTTTGGAGCAGTTTGCAACTCTTCTGAGAGCCGGGTTGCTGATTGCCATCCTCAGCTGGCCTATTCCTATTTAAGACTGGGGAGTATAGTAGAAGGCCGCTGAAGATAGCACCAGCGATCCCAGTCTCTGTGGCTCTCAGTGCATGGTGAACAACAGTTGCTTTGTTGCGTGGTGTGAACGTTCCCCTGTCGTGAGCTTTTCCCTACCCATTTCTTTATTCCCCAAGTACACTTATTGTCTGTCTTTTGTTTGTGAGTGCAGTGTGTATGAGGTTTTGTTCTCCCTTGTCCGTGTCCTTTCTGTGGGGTTTTTCTTACTGGGTTTCTGGACCAGTCCAAGGGTTGGGGGGAGTAAAGTCAGGGCTCGGACAGAAGATAGGACCAGGTCGGGGAGCCAAGCCTCCCTACCTTCAAAGCTACCCCCGGGTTGAGGGTGAGTGTAGGGGCTTCAGTCTTAGAGCCAGCTTCGGAACCCTAGGTCTGTCAGTACCACCCCTGATGATAGTATTCCAGTGATTTGACTCCTGCAGACAATCAAAGTTCTCTGCACAAGTATAACACAAGTAATGCAATCTATCCAAGATCACATGGTTTATTTTATACAAAATCTTCTCATTCATTTGTCTTTATAGCGTTATTGTAGAGAGAATAAACTAATTCCTTAACTATGTCACAATGTGAGTCTTTTTTGGTATTTTTCACATTTTGTTTTATGGTTCTCCTAATCTCTGAGACAAAAGACTCCGAAGAAATGGAACAAACACAAAACATCTAAGTCTTTTTGTCGCCAATATCTCCATCCAATTGTTTTGTTATATTTGTTGCTCCTTCTGGTTCGGGTTTGCACTCATGAAAAAAAAAAAATTTGAAAGGGGACCAGCTGTACATATGTCAGACATCGGATGCCTGTGTTCAGCACAGCCATGCAAGGAACCTAGAGGCAACTACAAACGTCACCAGTACAACTGCTTGTTCAATTTGCCAAGTAGCCAGATGCTGCTTTATGGGAAAAATGTCCCTTCCTCAGCTTGAAGTCTCAGTACTGTGATTTCTGGCCAAAGATGGGAAGATGTTCAGAAGATAGCAGAGCAGATATTCACAACCAAAATTTTTTACTTCTCAAAAATAATACTTTGATTCTTCAGTTATAAATTTGGAAAGAATGTGTAGTGCTGTATAAGCTTGGTATAAATGAGTTATAGCTACAATTTGTATGGATTTATATTGTTTCATTATCCTCCATATTCTAAGTAAAAAGAAGATTTGAATCAAATTAAAAAATGTAAAACATTCAACCAAACTGATGCAGCTAACAGGACGAATGTTCAAGATAGAGCATTCCAGTGTACACTGTGTGCAGAATTATTAGGCAAATGAGTATTTTGATCACATGATACTTTTTATACATGTTGTCCTACTCCAATCTGTATAGGTTTCAGAGCCAACTACCAATTAAGTAAATCAGGTGATGTGCATCTCTGTAATGAGGAGGGGTGCGGTGTAATGACATCAACACCCTATATAAGGTGGGCTTAATTATTAGGCAACTTCCTTTCCTTTGGCAAAATGGGTCAGAAGAGAGATTTGACGGGCTCTGAAAAGTCCAAAATTCTGAGATGTCTTGCAGAGGGATGCAGCAGTCTTGAAATTGCCAAACGTTTTGTAATGCCTGATAGGAGCCACAGACTCAGACTGGCTGTAAGGGGAATCTAGAGAATAGCCACTCACAGAGCAGGACCCCAAGAACTCTGCAACCCTTTAACCCCTTTACAGGGATTTGGAATTACACAGAGCCTCAGAGATTGCTACCTGTGGTAGACTGTAGTCCATGGTCGTCAGGCAGGGTCAAAAGCCAGAAGATGCAAAACAGGAACAGAATCAGCAGGCAAGGGCGTAGTGAGGAGACAAAGCAGGGGTCAAATCCGGAACTGGCAGCAAGGTACAAAACGACAGGCAGGAGGGTAGTCAAAAAAACAAGCAAAGGTCAGCGCACAGGAATCAACATACAAACAGCACATGAACCAAGAGTACAGAACTATCTCTGGCAGTGGTCATGTGACAGGAGGGGGAATAAGAAGGGTGTGGTGTCTTCTCATAGGCTGCAGGTGAATGTTGGCCACTTCAGCCGGGAGACGCACGCCACCTACAGTCAGCCAGTGGTACTGCAGGTTCCAGGGAAACCCAGCCTAGTGGATGAGCGGAGCCTGTGCTCCGCAGAGCCACGAGCACCGACTCCTCTCCCATCACCAGCACTATCCATGGTGGGAACATGGTGTCGTCTGGCGATCGGAGCAGAAGTCGCAGGCGCGGACTCCGGTGGGGACGTGACACTGTGCTCCGCAGAACCACGGGCACCAACTCCTATCCCATCACCAGCACTATCCATGGTGGGAACATGGCGTCGTCTGGCGATCTGAGCAGAAGTCTCAGGAGCGGACTCCGATGGGGAAGTGACACTTTTGAAGCGTGATCACCAAACAAACGTTTCATGGCAAATAGCCAACAGGGTCTCAAGAAGCGTGTTGGGCAAAAAAGGTGCAAAATAACTGCACATGAATTGAGGAAAATCAAGCGTGAAGCTGCAAAGATGCCATTTGCCACCAGTTTGGCCATATTTCAGAGCTGCAACGTTACTGGAGTATCAAAAAGCACGAGGTGTGCCATACTCAGGGACATGGCCAAGGTAAGGAAGGCTGAAAAACGACCACCTTTGAACAAGAAACATAAGATAAAACGTCAAGACTGGGCCAAGAAATATCTTAAGACTGATTTTTCAAAGGTTTTATGGACTGCTGAAATGAGAGTGATTCTTGATGGGCCAGATGGATGGGCCAGAGGCTGGATCAGTAAAGGGCAGAGAGCTCCACTCTGACTCAGATGCCAGCAAGGTGGAGGTGGGGTACTGGTATGGGCTGGTGTCATCAAAGATGAACTTGTGGGACCTTTTTGGGTTGAGGATGGAGTGAAGCTCAACTCCCAGACCTACTGCCAGTTTCTGGAAGACAACTTCTTCAAGCAGTGGTACAGGAAGAAGTCAGTATCGTTCAAGAAAAACACGATTTTTATGCAGGACAATGCTCCATCACATGGCTCCAACTACTCCACAGCGTGGCTGGCCAGTAGAGGTCTAAAAGATAAAAAAGAATGACATGCCTCCCTTGTTCACCTGATCTGAACCCCATAGAGAACCTGTGGTCCCTCATAAAATGTAAGCTCTACAGGGAGATAAAACAGTACACCTCTCGGGACAGTGTCTGGCAGGCTGTGGTGGCTGCTGCACGCAATGTTGATCGTAAACAGATCAAGCAACTGACAGAATTTATGGATGGTCGGCTGCTGAGTGTCATCATAAATAAAGGTGGCTATATTGTTCAATCATTTTTTTGGGGTTTTGTTTTTGCATGTCAGAAATGTTTAGTTCTAAATTTTGTGCCGTTATATTGGTTTACCTGGTGAAAATAAACAAGTGAGATGGGAATATATTTGTTTTTTATTAGGTTGCCTAATAATTTTGCACAGTAATAGTTACCTGCACAAACAGATATCCTCCTAAGATAGGCAAATATAAAAACCCCCACTCCAACTTCCAAAAATATTAAGCTTTGATATTTATGAGTCTTTTGGGTTGATTGAGAACATAGTTATTGATCAATCATAAAAAAAATCTCTAAAATACAACTTGCCTAATAATTCTGCACACGGTGTATAGGTGCAGCACAAGAGAAGACCACAATAAAATTGTGTAAAAGTTCTCAAGTGACTCCTTTGAACTTCATTTTCACCAGATTTGCCAAATATATGTAGAAAATTTGATTTAGTGGCGAATAGTATTCCAATATCTCCAATTGTCCTGAAAAGCATTTATGACACTATTCTATTTTTCTCACATACTGAATTCATACTAATTCACTACTGTGCCGTCATACTCTATCTGTACAGTTTATTCAGTGTTTAATGGCTTTCTCTCCCTATCTCAATGGCTAAGCCATAGAGGTATAATAAATGTTGCGCTCCCAGGGACCACCATGGAATCCCTATAGATACATTTTGATTATTTTATTGGTATTAAAGGTCATGAAATGCATTTCTAACCCTCAAAAGGCCTTCATCAGGTAAAAATAAATTAATATTTTTTGGGGACATGATACGTTATCATGCCAATCTTTATTTTTACCTGATGAAGACCCTTTGAGGGTTAGAAACGCATTTCATGACCTTTTATACCAATAAAATAATCAAAATTTATCTATAGGAATTCCTTGGTGGTCCATGGGAGAGAGACATTTAATATACCTCTATTACCCCTAGGTGGAAGTTCCAAGGGAGATACTCATCCGCAGCTCACCGTGTCAGCAGCATACCAGATCGGGATCATATGGTTTATCGACAGCGACTCTATGTGCCTATTTGAACCTACTATTTGGTGAGCGCATTATTACAATTGTTCTCGTTTTCATAAATTATTAACACACTTAGATTAATCCTATGGTGTCTCATGTTCCCTATTCTCCTCTCTAGGGGAAAATATCAGCTTCAATGGCTAAGCTGTGATGATCTCCTCTCGCTATCCTGATTTACCATAAAGATAGCTGCTGTGTTCCTTGCTTCAGCTTTTAAACAATCAGTTACTCGTTCCTGATTGGCTATTCTAAACCATGTGATATGATAGCTGTGTGGCATTATAGGGAAGGTAGCCTAAGGCTGGGTTCACACTAAACGACAGCGACAACGACGTCGCTGTTACGTCACCATTTTCGGTGACGTAACAGCGACCTTGTAAGTCGCTGTTATGATCGCTGCTTAGCTGTCAAACACAGCAGAAGCAGCGATCATAACGTCGCTGTGTTACATGTTCAGAGAGCAGGGAGCCGCGCTTAGCGCTGGCTCCTTGCTCTCCTAGGTACAGTACACATCGGGTTAATTAACCCGATGTGTGCTGCAGCTACATGTCACAGTGCAGAGAGCAGGGAGCCGCGCGCACTGCTTAGTGCTGGCTCCTTGCTCTCTTTGCTACAGTATACATCGGGTTAATTACCCGATGCATACTGCAGCCACATGTCACAGTGCAGGAGCCGGCGCTGGCAGCAAGAGCGGAGGCTGGTAACCAGCGTAAACATCGGGTAACCAGGGAAAGGACTTCCCTTGGTTACCCGATGTTTACGCTGGTTACAGCTTACCGCAGCTGCCAGTGCCGGCTCCTGCTCGCTTCATTTCGTCGCTCTCTCGCTGTCACACACAGCGATGTGTGTGTCACAGCGGGAGAGTGACGACGAAAAAATGAAGCTGGACATTCAGCAACGACCGGCGACCTCACAGCAGGGGCCAGGTCGTTGCTGGATGTCACACACAGCGACAGCGACGGGACGTCGCTGCAACGTCACCGAAAATGGTGACGTAGCAGCGACGTCGTTGTCGTTGTCGCTGTGTGTGACACCAGCTTAAGGATATGTGATCCTTTAGCTGATTGAATCTTCCGCGATGGTTATTTTAGGTGATTCCCACCTTGCGAATTGGAAACTGATTAAATTATTTATTTTGACTCACTTAAATAGCATTATTAATTCCACAGTCCTTTAAGATGTGATTATCACTGTCCCCTAAATTACCTATCATTACGTATTTGGAGTGTGGGAGGAAACTGGAGAACCTGGAGGGAACCCACAGAAACACGGAGAGAACATTCAAACTTCTTGCAGATGTTGTCTTTAGGCCCCAGGACCCCAGCGCTGCAAAGCTAGTGTGCTAACCACTGAGCCACGATGATGCACTTACTATATATGGAAGAAGTTCTTTTTCGGTGTGCCGTAGAGCAAGGATAGTGTTCTCAATTGTCTCAATTATTTTACTGATGACACCATCAAAAGGATCAAATGAGCTATTTGTGGTTCAGCCCATGAGAAATAGACTGCAGAGACTGTGATTGGTCAAACCAACTTAAATATTGCACTCCCTGTCAAATTTTTTCTCTTTCAAACCAACTTAAATAGGGATATTGTCACTATCCCTCTGTGCAGGGCATCTTGCACACAGGTGATGTTTTGCTGCATCTTACAGAGTGACATGTTTCCTTTGTGCAGAGCATCTTGCATTTGGAGATGCTCTGCTTTGTTTCTTTGAGCACTAGCAGGCAGGTTGATTGACAGCAGAGGATTCCATGCAGTTTCTGGGAGGCGTTTTTACTCAGGTGTCACACATTCCTGGTAATTGCTCTGTTTCAATACGGAGCATGCTTCCCTAGAACCTTGGCAGTTGTACTCTCTGGTTTTGCAGTTGTGCTCTTGGCTTGTATTGTGATCTAAGTTTTCTGACCCCGGACCGTTGACTGACTCCTCTCTGCCCGCACCCCCGTGCTTGTCGTTACCTCGTGTCTTCTGACCTCTAACCGTTACCTGACCATGTCTCTCTCTGCTCCCTGAATCTATACGTACTCTCCTGGAATTCTGACTCTCGGCCTGTGACTTGACTATGTTTCTGCTTATTCCCATGTACTAACGTGTCCTCCAGTTTCCTGACCCCGGTTTGTCTGACTACCCTTCTGTCTATACTATCCGTAAGTAGTGACTAGCATCACAGATATATTCTGAGCCACTGTGCTGCCCAAATTTATTGGGTTCAGCAATTTCCTAAAAAATTCGACAAGCATTTAATTGATTTGCTCATCTCTAGTTCTTCTCACGGAAACTAAGTGATGCAGCTAATGTAGTCTAAATGATTTTTTGTAGGTTCCCCATAGCAGCTGTGTAGGTTACCTATATGATATATACGTGGGGTGGCACGGTGGCTCAGTGGTTAGCACTGCAGCCTTGCAGTGCTGGGGTCCTGGGTTCAAATCCCACCAAGGACATCTGCAAGGAGTTAGTATGTTCTCCCCATGTTTGCGTGGGTTTTCTCCGGGTGCTCCGGTTTTCTCCCACACTCCGAAGACATACAGATAGGGAATTTAGATTGTGAGCCCCAATAGAGACAGCGTTCCTGATGTATGTGAAGCGCTGCGGAATGTTGCGGGCGGAGAGGGGTTTCTGGGGAACGCCGCTCGCCTGGGGGGTTCACTGGCGCTCGGGTCCGGTGCTTCTGCTCCTCGATGGCTCGAGCACGGGGCCGGTCCCGTGGGCTCGAGCAGCGCCTCGTCACCCACGGGTGAAAAGGGGGAGGTTTGGTGGTGGGATGTCGGTTGTGACGCCACCCACGGGGTTGTGGTGATGGTGGGCACCACCGCTGCTGATGACGGGGGTTCCCGGGAGCGATGGCGGGGTGCAGCTGAGGTGTTGGCCCCTTCGTAGGTAGGGGCTGTTGGTCCCGGGGCCCCGGTTGGGGGTTGGATGTTGGTGGGTAGGGGCTAGGTGCGGGAGCCGACGCGGGGAGGCAGCACGGATGCGGGGCAGCGGTGCAGCGCTGTGCCGGATGGCACTGGTGTACTCACTCAGATAGTCAATGACAGAGTCTCTGGTAAACCAAACGGCTGGATGGACGGGGCCCACAGTCAGCTGCGGCTTCTTCACTCTCCCCGGACGGGTTGGTGGCGGCTGTCTTTCCCTGCACCTGTGTGTAAGTGTTTGACCCCTGGTCCGCTCCCCGGCTTGTACGTGTCGGGAGAGCCCGTTTTGCCCGCAGGTGCTGGCCCTTGGATCTCTGGCCGTTGGCGGTGGCTCTTATCCGGACGGGTTGGGCTGTTGCCTTCTGACGGGACTTGGGTGGGAATGAACCCCTGATGTCCAGACCGCAATCAGAGAATTTGACCGTTACGGCAGCTTCCGAGCCTAGTTGGGGTCTGAGTACCCTGCCTTGGTGCTTAGCTTCAATCCGCTCCCCGGTTCGGTACCGGCGGGCCACCGCCCGACCCCGGTCCTACGGTTCCGCAGACGTCCACTAACTCCTGCAGACGGCCACCACCGTCTGCCGACCTTGCTGACGGTGCCTGGGCTCCAACCCAGACACACGCAGTCTCTCCTCTCACTTCCACCTCTCCACTTCAACCTCCAAAACTTAACTAACTGGCTTTTCCCGCCTCCAGGCCTGTGAACTCCTTGGTGGGTGGGGCCAACCGCCTGGCTCCGCCCCACCTGGTGTGGACATCAGACACTAGAGGAGGCAACAAGGGTTTTTGTTTGACGGATGTTTCCTACCAGGGGAGGGGGTGTGTATGTGTGTGATGTTATTCTGTGACCCCTGGGGTCCAGGGCGTCACACTCCCCCTAGGTAAAACGCAGACCGTCCGCGGGCTGCTCGTCCACCACCGGTTTTATTTTTCTGAAAAATATAAATAACAACAAACAATATGCATACTTTTAAATCTTCCCTGACGGGAGGCACTTGCTTAAACGTTACTAACGGTAAAAACATTTTTGATAATAACGGACAGGTCCCATTTCTTCCGCTTCCCCACCCAAACAACCTCAACCTTGATGCTGCCCCTAAGAAACGGGCAGCACCCCTCTTCCTCAGTCTGGAAAGCAGAACCCAGTTCAGGTTGCCCAAGCGGGAATGGGTACGGTGTTTCGCACCCGGCTGTCATTCAGGGGGCCCCACGTCCAGGGGGGACCCCTGACCCCGGAGGATGGTCACCGGTCCTGGTGGTGACCGGACCCCAGCCTGCTCTGCTGCAGGTCCCTTCTCCAACCTGCCTCTCCGGAGGCGGTCAACGGGACTCCTGCCCACAATTATTTACAAACCCACTAGTTCGTGGGTGGCCTGCGAGTTCTCGACTGTGTTCATGAGTAGTTTCTCATGTGGACTTTTTCAGGGTGGTCATGCGGCAAACAGGGACAACAAAATACTGATGGTCCCAAAGGGGGCTTTAACTTTGGTTACCGTTACTCCAGCTCTCCCTCCGACGCAGACTCGACCTCTGCTTCAAACATCTCCAATACACAGCAGGCGTGGTGGGAGAGGGCCATCCGATATCCATTCCCTCCGTTCTGCGGGACGTAAGTTGCCGCCGGAGCACTGCCGTTGAGGAGACTTTCATCGGCCTCCTCCGATTCCGAGACCGGCTCCGTGTCATCCCCTGAGCCGCTATCATCTGACTCCAGGTGGCTGGTGGCGGGGTCCTGCAGATCGGTTACGGTTTCCAACTGGGCCAAAACCAGTGGCTCCATTGAACTAATCGCTCCTGCGGCCTGCGCGGGGACTTCAGCACTCGGCTGGCGGTCTCTCTGACATCCGGGCCCTGGCAGGGCAGCATCACGGACTCCGCTTCTGACGTTGAGGGCAGCGGGCTGAGCGGGGAAGCACAGGCGGCTGGCACGGGCCACGGAGGAGGCCAGGTAGGGGGCCAGGGGCAGACCGGGTCCCTCAGCCGCAGTGGCCGGTCCCTCTGGGACATAGGGGCGTGGGTCACCTGCCAGCTCTACTAGAAGGGCCTCCATCTCAGGCTCAAGAGCCATCTTTGCCAGCTCCTCCGCCTCTGCGGTCCGGGCGCGGGCTCTTCGGGCTTGCTAGACGGGGCGGACATGTTACGTGCTCGGCTTCCAGGAACAATACGGGTGCAGGGTCCTGGCGTCCCCGCTTCCTATCCCGTCAGTTACATCAGGCAGCCTTCCACCCGCCCCCCCTTGGTTCTCTCCGGCACCTCCTTCTTCAGGGGGCGGGGCTTCACTTTCGCGCCTTCCCTGCTCGGGGAAGATGGCTCGAGCGGGAATTTTTCGCGCCCAAGATGGCGGAACTTCAAATTTTTCGGCCGGACACCGCCGGCGGGGACTGCAAGGCGCACTTCTACTGGTAAGTAGATGGGTAGGATCCTGTTCGTGACGCCAAGTTGTCGCGGGCGGAAAGGAGTTTCTGGGGAACGCCGCTCGCCTGGGGGGGTTTGCTGGCGCTCGGGTCCGGTGCTTCTTCTCCTCGGTGGCTCGAGCACGGGGCCAGACCTCGGGGCTCAAGCAGCGCCTCCTTGCCCACGAGTGAAAAGGGGGAGGTTTGGTGGTGGGATGTCGGTTGTGACGCCACCCACGGGGTTGTGGTGATGGTGGGCACCACCGCTGCTGATGACGGGGGTTCCCGGGAGCGATGGCGGGGAGCAGCTGAGGTGTTGGCCCCTTCGTAGGTAGGGGCTGTTGGTCCCGGGGCCCCGGTTGGGGGTTGGATGTTGGTGGGTAGGGGCTAGGTGCGGGAGCCGACGCGGGGAGGCAGCACGGATGCGGGTCAGCGGTGCAGCGCTGTGCCGGATGGCACTGGTGTACTCACTCAGATAGTCAATGACAGAGTCTCTGGTAAACCAAACGGCTTAATGGACGGGGCCCACAGTCGACTGCGGCTTCTTCACTCTCCCCGGACGGGTTGGTGGTGGCTGTCTTTCCCTGCACCTGTGTGTAAGTGTTTGACCCCTATGGATTCCCATGGGTGGTCCGCTCCCCGGCTTGTACGTGTCGGGAGAGCCTGTTTTGCCCGCAGGCGCTGGCCCTTTGAGGTGACTCTTATCCGATCGGGTTGGGCTGTTGCCTTCTGACGGGACTTGGGTGGGAATGAACCCCTGAGGTCCAGACCGCAATCATAGAATTTGACCGTTAGGGCAGCTTCCGAGCCTAGTCGGGGTCTGAGTACCCTGTCTTGGTGCTTAGCTTCAATCCGCTCCCCGGTTCGGTACCGGCGGGCCACCGCCCGACCCCGGTCCTACGGTTCCGCAGACGTCCACTAACTCCTGCAGACGGCCACCACCGTCTGCCGACCTTGCTGACGGTGCCTGGGCTCCAACCCAGACACACGCAGTCTCTCCTCTCACTTCCACCTCTCCACTTCAACCTCCAAAACTTAACTAACTGGCTTTTCCCGCTTTCAGGCCTGTGAACTCCTCAGTGGGTGGGGCCAACCGCCTGGCTCCGCCCCACTTGGTGTGGACATCAGACCCTGGAGGAGGCAACAAGGGTTTTTGTTTGACGGATGTTTCCTACCAGGGGAGGGGGTGTGTATGTGTGTGATGTTATTCTGTGACCCCTGGGGTCCAGGGCGTCACACGGAATATGTTAGCGCTGTATAAAAATAAAGATTTTTTATTTACGATTTACGTGTTGGAGAAGACTGAGGAGAGTTGTATTTCTCAGGGAAGGTATCAAATGCAAACATGGTCATCATCAAAGTCATCAATAGAACATGAAAGAAAATAAGAAACTAGTTATTGTCTGGAAAAGAGTATAAGGGAAGAACAGAATTTTTGGCTTCATTAGTGTAACCGTAACAGTTATAATTCGAGATACGGAGGACGCGTCAGTTCTCCTGACATAGGCTTTTCTCGCATTTTTACCATTTGTCATAGAAAGGTTTCGTAATAAAGTTTAAGAACACAAAGAAATGTGTTTGTTATATTTCTTGGGGTAAAGATATATAAATCTTCAAGTGATAATCACCGAGGAGCATTTTCAATAATCAGAAAGTGTAGCACATGACATATGTAACTGCAAATGACTTTATAAAAGGACACAGGTACTAGAACAAATCATTAAAATGGATTTGTGGCATTTACACAAAGGATATTACCTCTCGGGAAATCAGGTGAATCACAAATGCATTTATTGACCAGTCTGACACTCAACTAAATCCAGCAAAGGAAACACAAACCTCAAAGGTAAGTAACTACAGCTCCGGTAAACACTGCACAAGATACTATGCAGAAGGTGTATTATTGAAGGGGCGGACATATCATTGGTGCAGCCTGTGCGGACGCACTGGAACCCAAGGGGTAAGGGGGCCACATCCACCTCCAAAGTAGGAGAAATTGTACAATATGAGCTTTTGGATTACAAAGGGCCCATTTATTGTTCTTGCACAGGGGTCCCTTTCCGTCTGTATCCGTATCCGCTAGTAGTGTATTATGTATTATGCAAGCAGCAGACAATATACTCACTAATGCAGGATGCTACTGACGCGCCCATGGGGTTGGGGGTTACTCGTCACCGGGCTACGGTGCTTCTCCTGGGATGCCACGGTGGCCTTGCCTGGCTCCGTGACCCCGGGTATCAATAAAAGGCTGGGGATGGGGCTGATGGGGGTAGTTGTTCGTGACGCCACCTGTGGTGCATGGCCAGTATTAGCCGCAGCTGCGGGACTTCTCTGCTGGGGCGGATGGTGACGCAGCTCGGATGGTTCAGCTCTCCAGAGGCAGATCAGTATGGCCCCGGGAGAATGGTGGTGGCAGTAGTCTATCAGGCGCTGATGGTGCGGTGGCACAATGGGGAGGGCACTGGCAGTAACGGGACAACAGAGGCTGAACAGTTCAAGGTCTTTTATTCACTGGTCACACACTGCCGTTGGAGCACCAGGCTACGCTGTGATGGACCTCAGCCGATCCCGGATACTTCGGAGGTCGTGGCAGGCAGTTCCTTCTGTGAGTCACCTTTCGATGGTTTCCCTCCACCCCAGCTGGTGGGCCGTGGAACGGGTCACGGGTGCCTTCTGCACTCACTGTGAACTCTGGGATCCTTCTTCTTTCCTAAGAACCTGGGTCGAGCCTCCGGCTCCAGACCGCAGGCCCCTAACTTACTGTGCCTCTTTGCTTGCTTACCTATTCCGGAGTCCAACCTGACTCGGACGCCATCTTGTGCTAACCGCCTTTGCTGTTGCTTGCTGCACCTGCCGAAAATGGATTAAGTGTCTGAGATGGCTCCTAACTACCCCTGTGGGTGCCCCACCTCCTGGTTCCCTGAACTAGTAGGCATGAGGTCCCATGCCTCGTGATGGCCACCCCAGCACCTACCCTAGCTCGGTCCCAGTGACAGAGCTCCCATGTTATGTGGTGGTTGAATGTGTTTGTGATTGTTACCGGTGACAACCTCCTCCGTATTTGCGATGAATACTGCACTTCGGGTGAGGTGCAGTACCCTGTGGCGACTGAAGCCTCAGGAGCACCACAATACAAACAGTTCTTCCCCATCCATATGTTACAAAATCCATTGCTCATAGAGTTAATATTTTAGTCTTACTTTCTCTGTGCTAATAGCTCCAAACTATTCCAAAGTGTTGTACAGAATTGTCTCCTTACACATTTATCCCTGTTCCCCTTTCAAAACTTACTGCCTCAGGTACAGATAGTAGATGATGGAGTGGTAAAGGTTAAAAAACCGAGCTGCCATCGCAAAAGGATTGAGCATTAAATCCCGGGAAAGTGATTTAGTCAACGTGTTTCAGAGTGGATACTTCTTCAGGACAATCACATATCAATGTTTGCCAATTTTCTTGGCCCAGAGACCGCTATCGATGAGCTGATGATGCTGTTTCGCTTTTCTTTTGATTTGAACCAGTGACCTTTTGCTTGGGAATAAACCTAATAACGCACCGAGCTATTTGGGAATATGAGAACAGGTTGTAATTTGTAGTATACAGGAAGAATTTTGTTTCAAACACCAGGAGCAAAACAATAACAATTCAGTGACATGACGAAAATCTCCATAACTAATCATATGCTAATTGCTAAATAGTGGCAAGTCAAATTTATATATGAAATAGCCAAGATGAATGTCTATAAAATTAAGGTAGTCTCATGCTCAAAGATGTAGTAGATGGTGAGATATGGAGCCTGGAAGTCTAAAGTTAACATTGTTACCCTTTTGCTCATCAGTGTAGGTTGGCAATATAAAGTCCATTTGAACATGGCATGTTTGAAAAAGAAAATATCTTTGTATGTCTCTGTGTAATTTCGTAGGATTGTGGAGACAGAGCAATAACCTCTAGAACTCTATGGTGACCTTATTATGCATTCATAAAACTCTTACGATTAATGACTGTGCACGTAAGTCCATGAGGTCCCCACACACATTAATGTTGGCCAAACCTAATGATTTTCATAGAAATGGCTGACCATCTAATGTATTTAAAGTGAACCTGTCATCACATCTGGCCCCTGTAAGCTTTGGCCACCACCAGTGGGCCCTTATAGACAGCACTCCAGAATACTGTATATAAGAGCCCAGGCCGTGCTGTAGTACGTAAAAGACACTTTTATAATATTCACCTAGGGGGCGGATCGGTCCGATGGGTGTCGCTGCTCTCCGGTCCAGCGCCACCTCCATCTTCTGCGATCTCCGTACTCCTTCCCAGTCCCGTGCATGACGCGTCTTTGTAACGACTGCCTGGATCCACAGACTCAGACGGGCTGTAATGGACAGGCTAGAGGAAAGCCACTCACCAAGAAGGACCCCCAGAACCCTGAAACCCTTTAACCCCTATACAGGGATTTGGAATTACACAGGGCACTGGAGATCACTACCTGCGGAAGGCTGCAGTCTGAGAGAGTAGTAGTCAGGCAGGGTCAAACCAGGAATTGCGGAACAGGGACAGAATCGGCAGGCAAGGACGTAATCAGAAACAAGCAGAGGTCAAAACCGGATCTGGCAGCGACGTATAAAAACAACAGGCAGGAGGGTAGTCAGTAAAAAAGCGGTAATCAGCACACGAAATCACAAAACAGGACAAAACAGGAGCCAGAATTCTCAGAACCTCTGGCAGAGGTCAGCAGACAGGAGGGGCATTAAAAAGGGTGTGATGTCTTCCCATAGGCCGTAGCTGAATGATGGCACTTCAGCTGTAAGACACCCACCACCCACAGTCAGCCAGTGGTACTGCAGATCCCCAGGAAACCCAGACCAGTGGATGATCGGAGCCTGCGCCCACCGGCGCCGCTGGCATTGACTCCTCTCCCATCACCAGCACTATCCACGGCAGGAACACGGCGTCGCCTGGCGACCGGAGTAGAAGTCGATGGAGCGGACTCCGGTGGTGACGTAACAGTCTTGTGTCATTCACAGAGAGGTCTCCATTATGCTCCTGCGCATGCACACTTTGATCTGCCCTGCTAAGTGCAGAGCCGAATACCTTAAAGCGCAGGAGCGAAAAAAGGTCAAAGACCGCCCATGCATACGCACTACAGTACTTTGATCTGCCTTCAGCCAGCCAGATCAATTGGCACCTGCGCAGGAGTGCAATGGAGGCCTCTGTGTGATTAACGTAGGATGCGTCATCCACACGGGGCTGGGCAGGAGGACGGAGATTGCAGATGATGGAGGAGGTGCCGGACCAAGAGCAGCAACACTCATCGGACCGATCAGCCCTCTAGACTAGTATTATAAAACTGTTTTTTACTTTATACAGAGTGGCCTAGGCTCCTATATACAGTATTCTAGAATGCTGTATATAAGAGCTCACTGGTGGTGACTGCAGCTTATAGGGGAAAAACATGGTGACAGGTTCCCTTTAAGAAGGATTGGGAGGTGGTGAGGGGGGGAAATAATCGGACATGTTTGATTCCACTCTCGATCATTTAGTTCCCATGGGATGTAAGCCAACACTGGAGGTGTAATTACTTTCTTTTTCAAAACATAGGTTTGCTCGGTCGACCCTAGCAAGCACTTTTCTCAGTGCGGTAAAAGAGACATCAACTAACTGACAGCTGCAGTGTATGGTCTTCTTTAGCTTCAATCATTGATAAGATCAAGAATCGTATAAAATGCTCCCCTGACCTGCCTTGATTTTTCCTGTATTCAAAGGTTGCACAAGTAACATATAACATAGATGACTTTGCTGTCTGACACTTGAACCGTATTGTATAAAGAAGGAGATTATATCAAAGCTGCTTGCTCAGACCTCCCGCTTGCTCTCTTACACACCTACATGCTACCATTTGAATTTTTAAAGAGGTGTCAATAATTCAGGGACCTCATAAGTAGACGAGGGACCCTACAGGGAAGTGTTAACTAGAGATGACTACACTATGTCATTAGCAAATACATTATTAACTTTGTCATTATTATCCTTTGTATTTTTTTCTTCCAAATTGTTTAATAGAAGAAATGTCGTCGAGCCTTTTAAGATGTTGGCAGATCAGTGAGCACTGGAGATGGAATGGACATAAGTTTCTTCCCCATTGGTATGGATCAAATTCATGTCATTTTCTAATGTATTTTTAATTAATGACTGACAATACTTTTTCGCTTTTGACTCCTCAACTTCTGTTAAATATATTTTCTTTTTAATAGTTTTGTAACCATTTCAGACCAGGTTTTATTTTTAAAGATTATTTTTTTGTATATATTTTTTTATTTATATTTCATGGTGCATATTAATGCAATTTGCCAATTTCTTTTTTTTTTTTTTCAATAAAAATAAGTGTAATGAATATGATATTAAATATATTATTACTAGTTTTTGACTTTGATTAAATAAAATTGATTTATTAAAAGCAATGTGTTGTTGTTTTTTGTGTTGCTTTTTTTTTATCATTTAATTTTAACATCTTCTGACTTAAAATATGTCCCCATTAGGAAACTCTCACTTTTTTCTATTTTAATATGTACATGGCAGTACATTACAGTCTGTCCATGTAAAATGCATAGCTATCTTTTCTCTGATCCCAGCTGTTAGTGCAGGAGTGTAACTCTCAATCACAAGTAAGGCACCTAGGACGGAGTAATCCTATAGCTGCGTATACATTAAATGGAAGTAAACTCGGGACTACAGAACAGGAGAAGGACTTGGGTATTCTTATTACAAATAAGCTGAGCAGCAGCACTCAATGTCAAGCAGCAGCTGCTAAAGCAAACAAGATTTTAAGGTGTATAAAAAGACAGATTAGATCCCATGATCCCAATGCATTGTTACTAGAGTTGAGCGAGTACCTAACTATTTGTACTCTCTATACTCATAACGAATGCTGTCTAATACTCTCGTATTCTTTCTGAATAGTGTGTGCAATGCAAGTCAATGTGGAATAATCACAATGTAATGAGTAACCCAAATTCCACACTATTCGCTACTCGCACAAATAGTACAGAATTTGGGTTACTTATTACTTTACGAGTTTTTCCCCCATTGACTTGCATTGCACATACTATTCGGAATGAATACACAAGTATTAAACATTACTCGTTATGAGTATAGAGAGTACGAATAGTTAGGTACTCGCTCAACTCTAATTGTTACTCGTCTATAAATCACTTGTAAGGCCACATCTGGAATATGGGATCCAGTTTTGGGCTCCACATTTTAAAAAGGACATTCAGAAGTTAGTCAGTTCAAAAGCGGGCAACTAGACTACTACAAGGAATGGAGGCCGCACATATGATGAGAGGTTGAAAAAGTTAGATATATTTAGCTTAGAAAAAAGACATCTCAGAGGAGATCTCATTTATATGTATAAATACATGTGTGGTCAATATAAAGGACTGGCACATGACTTATTCCTTCCAAAGACAATACTAAGGACCAGGGGGCACTCACTGCGAGTGGAAGAAAAGCGATTCCGACAGCTAAATAGGAAAGGGTTCTTTACAGTTAGAGCGGTCAGACTGTGGAATGCCAACCACAAGAGGTAGTAATGGCAGATACTATAACAGCTTTCAAAAAAGGGCTGGATGATTTCCTCATCACACAACATTGTCGGTTATAAATGACTTAATCACAAAGTATATAATTGGTGGATGAAGGTTGAATTAGATGGACAAGGTGCTTTTTTCAACCTATGTAACCACACTCCATCTCCTGGAGTGAAGTACATGAGCCCCAAAGACGACAAAGAAGACACTAAATGATATCTAAGTAAGAGGTTTTGGTGATAAAAATAGGGTAAGGCTATATGCACACGCTGTGCATTTACCCGCGGATTTCGCTGCAGAAATGCTGCAGAAAAGGTTTATAACATTTCTGCAGTCCTTCTCCAGCAAAATCTCTGGGGATTAGAAAAAGCTGAGCGCACTCTGCGTTTTTTTGTCCCTGCGGATTTACCCGCAGAATTTCCGCTGCGGAATTAATGTGCATGTCACTTCTTTTCTGCAGTTCTCTGCTTTTTTGCCATTATTGGTAAAAAAACGCAGGAACCAACCTGCGGCAAAACAGTGGCAAATCTGCACCAAATCCGCACCAAAACGCGACAAAACCGCATGGGGATTTCGTTGCGGTTTTGATGCAGTTTTTTATTGCAGGTGCGGGATTCTTTCACAGGGTCCGGTTTTTCTTTAAGAAAAAGTCATTTTCTAGTGCGCATAGGGCCAAATACCTAATCAAATGCTGTAATATGGATGAAATTTAACTGAGGTGTCTCTTTCTCTTTGGGATAAGGGAAAAAGGGGCTACATTTATTCCAGAAACAGCACCAGTCCTGTTCACTGGTCATGTGAGGCATTGCAGTTCATCCTCATTTAAAGGATTTTTCCCATGTTCCTATATGAATAAAACTTTGCAATCTACTTGTTACTCAGCTTTTTCTGTTCAATATTTGAGTGATTTTTAACCCATTAATGACAAATGCTGTACATGTACAGGTTTTGGGAACTCCATTAAAGAGGTTGTCTACTACTTTTACATTGATGACCTATACTTAGGATAGATCATCAATGTCTGATTGGCCGCGGTTCGACACCCAGAAAGCCCGGCCGACCAGCTGCCCTCAGTGTCAGCGGCGGCAGTCGAAAATGCTCAACTCCAGAGCTGCTCCGTTTTCTGATATTGGTGGCAGCCGGGTACTGCACATCCGCCTCCCATTCAAATCAATTGGAAACGGATGTGCATTACCCGGCCCGGCTACTATCAGAAGTCGGAGCAGCTCCGGAGCTGAGCATTTCAAGCTGCTGCTGACACCGAGAACAGCTGATCGGCAGGGGTGGCGGGTGTCAGACCCCGACCGATCAGACACTAATGACCTATCCTAAGGATAGGCCATCAATGCTATAGTAGTGGACAACCTCTAAATGAGGGTGCCAACTGTATTACCTACCAGATACCCAACAGTACCTTACGCGCTAGTTCTGATTGCAACAGTTTAATATTTTATATCCAATGTAAAAAGTACAGTAAAAATAAAGACAAAGCTGAGAAAAAAAAACTAAAAAAGAATTGAATTATTCAAGTATGGACAACCCCTTTAAAATCTGTGTAATGGCTAGGCTCTCAAACACCCCTAAATTTACCGAATCACTGCCTTTATCTCTGGTGATCATAAGAAATGAAATATTTATGATCACAACAGAGGTCAGACCACATTCTCTGGAGTATACTAAATGATCTTCTTTATTTATTAAAGGTGCATAGTAAAAAGCAGGAGAGGAGCTAGGTGCAGACTCCCTCTAGGACGACGGCCATTTCGCGTCTAATTACGCTTCAACAGGTCCAGACCTGTCGAAGCGTAATTAGACGCGAAACGGCCGTCATCCTGGAGGGAGCCTGCACCTAGCTCCTGTCCTTCTTTTTACTATGCACCTTTAATAAATAAAGAAGATCTTGTGGTATACTCCGGAGAGTGCGGTTTGACCTCTGTTGTGGACTCTAAACGGGTTTCTTTATCTGACCGGACGTACACCTCTGACATCATGGAGTACCTGAGCTGATCCTCCCTCCTGTGCAACACCTTTTTAAGGTAACGCTTGATGGTACGGGACTTTTTTTATTCTGTGTTCTTGCTGCATAAAATATTTATGTAACCTAATGTCCTGGCACAGTCTCGTCAGAGGGACTGGTCACAAAGGATCGGCGTGTGCCCACGTATACTCTGGAGGGCATTGATTTGCTGGCTCCTGCATCTGAGCCTTCTCCACATAAAATAGGTGGTATACTACAGTATGTGAGTCAATTGTTCCCAGTGAGCAAACAAAACCAGTATGGTGTCAGTTCATCACTGGAGAGATTTCAGCTGAAATAAACAAAACCTAAAAAAGAAAATAAAAAAGCAAAAAGAAATGCCTTTAGCTGCTGCCAGGGAGGCTTAGGTTTAAGTTGGCGTCTTCTCGAGTAACAAAGGGTTAACCATTAAATACCCACAGCAGGGTAAATCACCTCCAAAGAGATATCAACAATCACTACTAACACATTGTAACATAGTGCGCGGCGTGTACATTTATACCGTTGTCCTTGATCTGCTGCCTGAAAAATCAACATTTCATAATGGGAACCATTATAGCGAACAAAACACCAAAGCGATTCCAACAAACTGTAATTGCGTATTTGTCTAAAAACAGTACGTGACACGTGGGGGTTTATACGTCCCTGCTGGAGTGCTCGTCTGCGGTGTAAAGCCATTTTAAAGATAATATTAGGGAATTGCAGAGATATCAGTTTCATACACATGATAAGCATACTGGTTTATGCTCATAAATGGGCATGTTTCGGAAAACGTTAGGGCAATGGGAACAAGAGCCGGACTAAAATGGTTCTAAATTGGGGATAAGGCCCCTTTCACACATCAATTTTTTGCCATCAGTCACAATCCGTTTTCTCAACGGATCCGTCGCAGATTGTGGCTAAACTGATGCGACGGATCTGTTTTTCGACGGATCCGACTAGCTGGGGGCTAAATAATAATTGGGGCATGCGTATTTAAAAAAAAACGGAATTCGTCGCCAGATTCCGTCATTTGATGGATGACGACGGATCCAGCGCCCATAGGCTTCCATTCTACCAAACGACGGACGGTAACGGATAATGGCTGTCAGTTTTTTCGACGTACACAAAAAACGTTACTTTGGCCGTCGTGTCGTCCAACGGACAAACATTGTTCAACGGATCTGCCGAACGATGGATGAAACGTGAGGCCATCTGTCGCAATCTGTCGCTAATAAAAGGTAATGGGAAATAATGGATCCAGCTGCATCAGTCGCCTGATCCATTTTTTTTTTTAAATTCGACGCATTGTGACTGATGGCAAAAAACTGATGTGTGAAAGGGTCCGAAGACTATATAATATTATATGGTATCCTGCCTATGTATAGATATATAGAGGGTAGAAGTAGGGGAAAGTATTCATGGAAGATCGGAAAACCAAAGGGTGCAAATATTCTACTGGTTCAATATGGGTCCACATCAGGCTTTAGGTGATATATGATAGATCAATAGAATATGGATCCGTACTGGGCAGTGTTATAACTTATTAATGAAGACAACTAGGCTGAAGCCTATGGACTCTGCAGATTCTAGGGGACTGTCAATTTTTTTTTTACTTTTGCTGGGACACTTACTGCATCGTAGTACTCCAATGGTCGAAGGCACTTTGCACTAATTATATATATAAATCACAGTGGACCATGCACAGTGTCAGGATTCCCGTCTATTTCTACTAGAGCTGGCGGACACGTAACTGAAAGTGTATGATCTGGTATTAGAGGGGAATCGTGCACAGTATCAGGATTCAGGAATCTGAAGTCAGAGTATTTTCATTCTGCAAAGCTCTTTTAAGGGTATGTGCGCACGTTGCGTTCTGCCGTGACAAATATTCCGCAGCATTTAAGTCACTGCATGTGAGTTTCAAAACGCAGCCGAAAAGCTACATCTTGAAAGTATGTTGAATGCAGAATTGATGCAGAATTCATGCGTTCTGGATGCTTGCTCAGCCATAGTGGGAAAAGCATCCAAAACGCGCAAAAGAAGTGATATGTTGATTTTTAGAACACAGTGATTTGGTCAAAAGATTCGGTATGGAAATCGCTGCATTCTAAAATGCAACGTGCGCCTGGAAATAGCTAAATTCTCAGACTTTACTGGGGACGCAGGACGCATATGTTTATGCTGCACTGCTATACGCAGCGTAAATGTGTGCCGTCCCTTTACGGTCGAATCGCTCGGATCCGGGGGGTAATTGCTCGTGGCTCGAGTGTCTCCGTACCGGGGTGCTAGGGGCCACACTCAAATGAAGAAGGGAGTATTTACAGGGGAGATATATAGTTTGTGCGCCACCCGTGGTGTACGGTAATTGGGAGTACCACCGCTGCCGTTAGGAGTACCCGGGATGATGGAGTGGGGCAGCAAGTTGATGTGACCCTCCACGGGTAGGGAAAGGCCCTGGGACTCTGGATAGTAATGCGGGGTACAGTGCAGGGGGAGCGCAGGCTCGCTGGTTGCAGGGGTTAATCAGGTACTCACTCAGCAATAAAGCAGACGCTGACAACAGGGTAAACCAAGTCTCTGGGTGCCGCTGCCCTTTTGGGGAGCTCGTCCCCTGCAGCACTGCCTGGTGGTCCGTGACCTGGTGCAGAATTTAGAGTGTCCTATGTGGCCCATCAGCTTGGAGCTTTCCGGGCCCTGCTCCCCACTATGGCTAAGTAAAAGAGCCTGCTGTCAGGAGCGCACGCTTGGGATTTCAGTGGGCCATTTGTTTGGAAAGCCCTATCTCCCTCGTTGCGCTAGTGCCCCCAATCTCTGAGCTTCGTGGGAACAGTCCATAAAGGCCCTGTCCTCCATAGGTTAATTGCCGGGTCACCTGAAGCTTCTGCCCGACCTAGGGTCCATGTACCCCATCGTGCCTTCGGTCTCGGACCGGTGATTAGGCCCTGGCTGCTGACTGTCCTCCAAGACAGGTCCAGGCACCTAGCCTCAATCCCCTGCAACCGGGGGTCCGACTCCTCTAGGTCCAGACCACAGTCTGCGACCTAGTCTGCTTCTCCCCTGGGAGCTACAACTCCCAGCTTCCTCAGAGCTCCTCACAGCTCGAGGGCTACCACTGCACTGACTTGACACCTCCCACCTCCCTGCCTAACCCCTAGGTGGGCCGGCCTATTCCAGCTTAAGCAACCCACTGGTGTGCCTGACAGGTGTGGTGCAAAGTGTATCTAGGATTTGTGAATGCTGTTGGAGGCATTACTGCAGGTTAGAGACCGAGAACCATGGGGGGTTTGAGTCCTGCACAGGGAGAGAAAGAGTGTGCAGTACCCTGTGACGACCTGAATAGTCCAGAGGCGTCATAAATGCATGAAAAAACACAAATGCATGAAAAAGGCACACGTGCACACATAACCTTAAGGCTATGTGCGCACTTTGCGTCGAGGTACTTGCAGTTCTAAACGCATCCTCTGGCAGAAATTGGCTGTCAAATTTGGTTTTGACCACAAAAACGCTATAAATACGCTTGCGTTTTTACCGCGATTTACATGCCTTTTCATTGGTTAAAGTCAGATGCATTTTGAATACAAATACAATGCTAAATAAAGATTAAACATTCAAACACTTTGAAAAAAACTGAAAAAAATGATAACAAATATCATGATTAAAATCATTCACAAAATAACTAATTTTAATAAAATTCTAAGTAAATTTTAATATTTATGCATAAAATAACGTTAAATTATGGATTTTCAATAATTTAATTGTCGGACTCTGTGTCTGTGTAAAGGGACATATTATTCCCATATTCTAAAGTCAAAAACGCATGCGTTTATTTTGTCCAAAAAGCATGTTTTCTGCATCAAAAAAGCATGTAAAACGCTGGGATTTTGATTTAGGCTATGTGCGCACGTTGCGTCGGAGTACCTGCAGTTCATTCTGCACGTTTTCCTTCCCTTGGTTTTTGACCAAATGGCTTTTGACTATTTTTTAGTGCTAAAAACGCATGCGTATTTACCGCGTTTTTAGTGCGTTTTCAGCGCTTTTTACCTGCGTTTTCACCTGCGTTTCTGCAGATGCGTTTTGTAGATCAAAACACTGAGAAATAAAGTTGGAATAGTCAAAAAGAATGAAAAAAGAGAAAAAAAAGGATAAAATTAACTTTTAATAAAACTATATGGAAAGTTATCAATTTTAATGAAATAATAGTGGTTATGCACATTTTAACAGAAAAATAGGTAAAGTTTATTATTTTTTAGCATTTAAATTTTCGGTTATTGTGTGTGTGTAAAGGAACATTATAACCCTTTAATTTTATGCCAGAAAAGCATGCGTTTTTGAAGCCAAAAACGCAGTGAAAAAGCAGGTAAAAAGCATGAAAAACGCAGGAAAGTTCAGACAGGATTTCATCTTTTCCCATAGACTTGGCTGGAAAACAAAAACGCATGCGTTTTAGCGCAAAAACGCTGCCGCTAAAAACGCTGCAGAAATGCAGGTAAAAACGCAACGTGCGCACATAGCCTAAGGATGCGTTTTGAAAGTTCTCATTGACTCTAATGTTAGCAAAACGCTGCCAAAATTTCAAAAATGACATGCTGCTTCTTTAAATGCAGAGTTTTTGCCAAATTTTCTGCAACTGAAACGCTGCGTTTTTAACAGCATTGTGCGCACAAGAAATCCCAATTTCCCATAGACTTTGCTTGAAAATCAAAACGCAGGCATTATTGCATTAAAACGCTGCAGTTCAAGAAGCAGCGAAAACGCATGAAAATAACGCAAAGTGCGCACATAGCCTAAAGGTTATTCTCATCTCCAAGATCCTATTCCTATATGTAGTAGGTGTACTAATAATAATATTAGCTAATGCCTCCAATTAGAAATGTAGTATAGTTCTCCTGATATTGCCAGGTCTCTTACCTCATGTGCAGGGCATTACAAAAGCTTAGGAGTCCATGGTTACGACCACACGTATATTGACAGCTATTAGTTGCTCGTGATGATAACCATGGATACCTAAGGCCGGTTTCACACATCCGGCTTTTTGCCGTTTTGCCGGATCCGGCGCTCTCCCGTACAGATAATACAGTACAATGACAGCGCTGTAACTTCCGGGTCACATGCGCCGGTCACATGACAGCATGTGACCGGCGCTTGTTGCGCTGTCATTGTACTGTATTAACTGTACGGGAGAGCGCCGGATCCGGCAAAACGGCAAAAAGCCGGATGTGTGAAACCGGCCTAAGCTGCAATGCCCTGCACATGAGGTAAGAGACACGGCTAATCAGGAAAACTATACTACATTTCTAATGGAAGGTATTTACTAAAAATATTATTCACCTGCTACATATTGGGATAGGATTTTGGAGATGAGAACATCCCTTTAACAAACTGTCTCCATTTAGTTATTGTCTTAGACCCGATGTGCATATTATGCATCCAGGGCTGTATAAACCTATGGTCAGGCCTCTAGGCTACCTGAGCCCCTATAGCTCATTAATATTTCCACTGAAACAAAAACATCCATGCCATTTTGTATTCTGCCAGGCTCATAAAACGTTATATAGGTCAAAACTTCCAAATGAAAATCCGTGTTTTTGCCAATAACAACCAATCACAGCTCAGCTTTTATTTTACCGGAGCTGTGTAAGAAATGAAAGCTGAGCTTTGATTGGATGCTATGGGAAACCGAGACAATTTTTTATTTTAGATTTGATTAATAAGGCATAGCTTTTTTTTTGTGGTATTTTTCCTGCCATTTGTTCTTTTTCTGTTGGGGGGGGGGAGGCACAAAATCACTGAGGCTGTGATAGTATGTTATCTTTCGACCTTTTGTTAAAAACATATAGTGTTTTTGGAAGGTCCTCGGCTTTTTTAGGGAATATGTACACAGAACTGTTTTATACGATTTTTAGACGTGTGCTTCAAATCCTAAAAAAAAAGTTACTTAAAGGGAATCTGTCACCAGGTTTTGTAGACACAGATCCTGATTCCAGCGATGTGTCACTTACTGAGCTATTTGCTGTCATTTTGATAAAATCAATGTTTTCTCTGCTGCAGATCTAGCAGTTATACAGAGCTCATGAATATGCTGGACTACCTGCAGCACGCCAAGTAGTCCTGTAATGATAATCTAGTGCTTATTAATCAGTGATTTTATCAAAACTACACTAAGCAGCCCAGTAAGTGACACATCACTGAAATCAGGATCTCTGTCTCTACATCATGCTGCTCTCCGATTAGGTGGCAAAACCTGGTGGCAGATTCCCTTTAATAGACACTACTTATGTAAAAGCAATTTGTTATTCACATGTTTATCATTTTTTTTTTTGAGGAGGAAAAATGTATGTGCGCTCATTGAGTATTTCGTGCAGACATTTTTTGCAATCAAAACTGCATTTTCTGGCAAAAACGAGGTGCATTTTTGCTGCATTGTGGTGCGTTTTTCATAATGAAGTCAATGGGTGGAAGGGTTGAAAAAAAGTAGGGAAAAATGCACCAAAAAATTGATATGCTGCAGTTTTATCCTGAACCAAATATGCAAGGAAAAAATAAGCAACATGTGCACAGCACTTCAGAATTCTCATTAACTTTGCTGCTATAAGGATTGACATGGGTTTTTGTGACAAAACTGAACCAAAATATGCATCAAAAATGCAGTATCTGCACACAGCCTAAGGCTGGAATCACACTTGCGAGTGTAAAATCGTCCCGATTCTCATGTCAGAAATTAGGACGATTTCTTCTCACATTTCATCAGTGTGCTGTCAGTATGCTGTCAGTGTGCAATCAGTTTTTTTCCTCAGCAGCTGCTACTCATGTACTGTTACGTACAGGAGCATTAAGGGTATGTGCGCACGTTGCTTTTTACCTGCTTTTTACCTGCTTTTTTGCTGCTTTTTCTTCTGCGCTGTTTAATGCCAAAATGGATGTGTTCTTCTATTCAAGCAAAGTCTATGGGAATTTGGGTTTCTTGTTCACACTATGTTGTTCAAAATGCTGCCTTTTTGTGGCAGAACTTTGGTCAAAAACTCCGCTTTTCAAAGAAGCAACATGTCAATTGTTTTTGCCATTTGGGTTTTGCACTGCAAAGCTGAGTTTTTGACCAAAGTTCTGCCACAAAAAGGCAGCATTTTGAACAACATAGTGTGAACAAGAAACCCAAATTCCCATAGACTTTGCTTGAATAGAAGAACACATCCATTTTGGCATTAAACAGCGCAGAAGAAAAAGCAGGTAAAAAGCAGGTAAAAAGCAACGTGCGCACATACCCTTACAATGTTCTCTGCTACATGATAGAAATGTATTGAGAAAAACGGATGTCACTAGGATGGTCCGTGTGCTGTCCGCGTGACATCCTTTTTTTTCACGCACCCATAGACTTGCACTGAAGATACTCGCGCGAGAAACTCACCAAAATGCAGCATGCTGCGATTTTTTTCTCAGTCCGATTTGGACTGAGAAAAAAATAGCAGATGGGAGCTGCCTCATTGATTAACATTGCTCCGAGTGCAATGCGAGATTTTCTCGCATTGCACTCGTGAGAGTTAATCGCAAGTGTGACTCCAGCCTAACTCTATGTGAACACCTCCAGTGTTTGGTCAGTATTTTACCTCGGTATATGTTAAAACCAGGAATGGGTAAAGAAAGCAGAAGTGGAGCCTGTGTTTCTATTATACTTTTCCTCTGATTTTTGGCTCAGAAGTGCTGAGGTAAAAAAATCACCAAATACTTAGTGTGTGCACATGGCCTTATGCAGTTTTAAAAACGTAGGTCATTTGCACACGTTGAGTATTTGGTGAGTGTTTTTTACCTCAGTATTTGTAAGACAAAACCAGGAGTGGAACAATCAGAGGAAAAGTATAATAGAAACACGGGCACCACTTCTGTATTTTTACCCACTCCTAGTTTTGGCAACAATTCCTGAGGTAAAAAAACTCACCAAATACTCAATGTGTGCATGTGGCCTTAGTTCTTAAAACTGTATAAGGCTGTGTGCGCACGTTGGGTAATTTCTTGCGTTTACGCTGCATATTACACTGCAACGTAAACGCATGTGGCCTGCGTCCCCAGCACAATCTATGAAGCTTGTGCATAATCCATCTGCACGTTGCGTTTGAGAGCGCAGCGATTTGCATGCTGAAATTTTGATCCAAATAACTGCGCTCAAAAAAGTAACGTCACTTATTTTGTGCGCTTTGGATGCTGCTCCCACTCTATCTATGGGAGAGGCAGCATCCAGAGCGCATGAAATCAGCATCTATTCTGCAGACACACTGCATCCATTACGCAGTGTTTCTGCAGCGAATAGAAGCGCACATGCACTGCCAAATCGCTGCAGATTTTTCAGCATGGACACTACGCAACGTGCGCACATAGCCTAAGAGTATGTGCGCACACTGATTATTCAGTGCAGAATTTTTTTTGCACTCAAAACTGCATCTTCTGGCAAAAACAAACGCAAGAAAAATGGAGGTGCGTTTTTGACGCATTTTGGTGCATTTTTCATAGTGAAGTCAATGAGAGGAAGGGCTGAAAAAAACAGGGAAAAATGCACCAAAAATTGACATGTTGCAGTTTTTTTCCTGAAACAAATCTGCAAGGAAAAAAAGCAACGTGCGCACAGCACTTCAGAATTCTCTTGACTTTGCTGCCATAAGGATTGACATGCGTTTTTGTGTCAAAACTGCAACAAAAACCACATCAAAATCGTAGCGTCTGCACACAACCTAAACACTATATGCACATGTTGACTATTTGGTGAGTTTTTTACCTCAGTATTTGTAGGAAAACCAGGAGTGGGTGATAAATACAGCAGCGGTGCCCGTGTTTCTATTATACTTTTCCTCTCATTGTTCCACTCCTGGTTTTGACTTACAAATACTGAGGTAAAAACTCACCAAATACTCAATGTGTGCATGTGGCTAAGGCTATGTGCGCACATTGGGTCCAGTACCTTGCAGAAATGAACGCATCCTCTGGTAAAAATGTATCATTGTCAAATTTGGTTTTGACCACATAAACGTAGGAAATGCGCATGCGTTTTTATAGCATTTTTGCCGCGGTTTGTCCGCGTTTTACATGCATTTTATGTGCTTAAATTCAGATGCGTTTTCAATATAAATACACAAATAAATAAAGTTTGAACATTCAAACTGTAGGAAAAAAATGAAAAAAAAAAATTACCTTAAAATCTTACACTATAATGATAATTTACTGAAAATGATTATTGAGATTTAGTGCGCACGTTGCGTACTTCACTGCGGAAATTTCTGCAGCGATCTGAAGAGCACATGTGCTCTTTAAATCGCTGCAGAAATGTCCGTAGTGAAAAAAAAAAAAAGCCGATTCCATGCGCTCTGCCTGCAGCTCCTGCCATAGACAGAGCAGGGGCTGCCGGCAAAGCGCAGGAAAGAAGTGACATGTCACTTCTTTTTGCGCAGCGCTTCGGCAGTAGCCGAAGCGCTGCGCACTAAAACGCCACGTGCGCACGGCCCCTGCACAATCTCCATAGACTGTGCAGGGGATGCAGGACGCATGCAGTTACGCTGCGCTACAAAGCGCAGCGTAACTGCATGACTTTACGCAACGTGCGCACATAGCCTTAATAAGTATGTTCCAAATAAAGTAAAAGTATCGTTTTAAAGTAGGAATGGATATGAGGGCAAATGGAAACCTCTTGACCTCACTATAATGCCAAAAACGCATGCTTTGATTTTCTCAAAAAAGCCTGCGTTTAGCATCAAAAAAGCATGTAAACGCTAGATATTTCTTTAAGGATGCGTTTTGATAATTCTCATTGACATCAATGTTAGCAAAACGCTGCCAAAATGGTAAAACAATTAACATGTTGCTTCTTCAAACGCAGAGATTTTGACAAGTTTTTGTCACAAAAAACGCAGCGTTTTTGGATGCATAGTGCTGCACACAATATGTCGTATTTTCCATATACTTTGCCTGGAAATCAAAACGCATGCATTTTTGCATTAAAACGCTGCAGTTCAAAATGCTGCGGAAATGCATGAAAAAACGCAACGCGCGCACATGGCCTTAAACTGTATTAAAAGGCCACATGCACATGTTGAGTATTTGGTGATTTTTTTACCTCAGGTTTTGTAGCCAAAACGAAAAGTAGGTAAAAAAATGCAGCAAATGGTGCCCATGTTTTTTTCTATTATACTTTTCCTCTGTTACCACTCCTGGCTTTGACTACAAATAATGAGGTAAGAACCTCACCAAATACTTAATGTGTGCACGAGGCTGAAGAAACTTTTTTTGGGGATGAACACAGGTGCAAAACAGATGACACACGGAAGAATAACCTGTTCATTTTTCCGGATTGTAAAAATGGAAACATTTGTGTGATGTGTCCTACATTCTGTAGTATCTACAGAATGTGTCAAAAGACTTAAGAAACCAATTAAAGATATATTTATATTTTTACTTTTTTTTTTTTTCTTAGCAGTGTTCGGCCATGTTGCAGATACAAGTATTTTGTTAACATCAAAACAAAGAAAATTTTTAAGATCAGCTCACCTCTAGATTTGCTGTGGCTGGTTTTAGGCTATGTGCGCACGTTGCGTATTTGCATGAAGTTACGCTGCGATCTGAACAGCAGCGTAATTGCATGCGTCCTGCGTCCCCAGCATAATCTATGGAGATTGTGCAGGGGCCGTGCGCACGTGGCGTATTAGAACGCAGCGCTTTGACTGCTGCCCGAAGCGCGCGTTCTAAGAAGTGACATGTCACTCATTCCGTGCGCTCTGCATGCATCCTCCGCTCTGTCTATGGGCACATAAAATCGGCTTTTTTTTTTCATTACGGACTTTCTGAAGCGATTTGAAGCGCACGTGTGCTGTTCAAATCGCTGCAGAAATTTCTGCAGGGACAGAACGCTACGTGCGCACATAGCCTTAGAGATCAGTGCACGGACAGTCAGCGGGCCGGATGCCGGGATAAATGAAGCAAAAAAAAAAAAGTTTCATCAAGCACTTGAAGATACAGTATCCCAATTCCACGAAATTCACGGACTTGATAAAAACATTATTGACTTTATTGGTGTACAAAAGTACAAATAATTAAAATCATTGCGTCTTATGCGTTTCAAGCCACACAAGGGCTCTTACTCATATGCTATGCTATGAGTAAAGCTGGGTTCACACATAGCGACAGCGACATCGACGTCGCTGTTACGTCACCATTTTCTGTGACGCAACAGCGACCTTGTAAGTCGCTGTTATGATCGCTGCTTAGCTGTCAAACACAGCAGACGCAGCAGCGATCATAACGACACGCGTCGCTGTGCTACATGTGCAGAGAGCAGGGAGCCGCGCACACTGCTTAGCGCTGGCTCCCTGCACTCCTAGCTACAGTACACATCGGGTTAATTAACCCGATGTGTACTGCAGCTACATGTGCACAGAGCAGGAGCCGGCACTGGCAGCGAGAGCGGTGGTGCTAGTAACTAATGTAAATATCGGGTAACCAGGGAAAGGTCTTCCCTTGGTTACCCGATGTTTACTGTGGTTACAGCTTACCGCAGCTGCCAGACGCCGGCTCCTGCTCCCTGCTCGCTTCATTTCGTCGCTCTCCCGCTGTCACACACAGCGATGTGTGCATCATAGCGGGAGAGCGACGACCAAAAAATGAAGCTGAACATTCAGCAACGACCGGCGACCTCACAGCAGGGGCCAGGTCGTTGCTGGATGTCACACACAGCGACAGCGACGGGACGTCGCTGCAACGTCACAGAAAATGGTGACGTAGCAGCGAC
The DNA here is from genome assembly GCF_048569485.1 of Anomaloglossus baeobatrachus. NCBI lineage: Eukaryota > Metazoa > Chordata > Amphibia > Anura > Aromobatidae > Anomaloglossus > Anomaloglossus baeobatrachus. Next base: position 49,296,988 of record NC_134364.1, on the reverse strand, counting down.
GTCGTTGTCGTCGTCGCTGTGTGTGACACCACCCTAAGAGCCCTTGTTTTGCTTGAAACGCGTAAGACACAATGATTTTAATTATTTGTACTTTTGTACACCAATAAAATCAATAATATTTTTATCAAGTCCGTGAATTTCGTGGAATTGGGATACTATATCTTCAAGTGCTGGATGAAACATTTTTTGTTGCTTCATTTTGTTAACGTGACCAATTTCCTGCGTGTCAGTTTGTTGAGCTCTGTGTGCACATGCCAAAAAATCCCCAGCCACCCACTGCTTTTAATGCCGCCCATCAATCCTTCCCTTGCTCCTCCCCTGCAATTAAGCAAAGTCAACACAGCAATCAGTAAAATAGCCTGGAGCTACCTGCAGCAACAGTGCTGAATTACAGGCTTGATGAACATGTCCTGCTCACTCAATGCACCACTACCTCAATTAAAGGAGCAATTTAACGCAAATAGATGGATTTGATAACTTGTACATATGCGCTAGAAGAGAAAAAAAACCAAAACTACACAGCAGCCACATACAAGAGTCAGGGCAGCTCGCAATCCCCCAGTAGTATTCAGTAACCATGTCTACTGCATGCAATGCTGAAGAATGTGCTGGCTGCTGCACACACTCAATGAAATAGATGAAGAGAATTTGCAGGGCACTACTACTTTGGCAAAGGTTAGTGGGGAAGCTGAAACATGGCACTGCTGACATTAGAAAGCTCACGGTATTTCATTTACGCACATGCCAGTTCGTCACTATACCAGACAGGGTGGAATTTGGAGATTTTGATAGCTGACGGGGGTCGTGGGGAAAGTCGCGGGTTGTTATATAGAGATCAATATAAATGTGGGTAATTTTTGGGCTGCTATGGCTTAAATCTTTTCCCTTTTTTGATTTTTTTTTTCTTGTTTTTATTATTTTTGGTGCATAATAAGTCGTTTGTTGCCTTTCACTTGTAAAGCGCCATGGAATAAATGGCGCTATAATAATGAATAATTAATGTTGTAAAATTAGCAACCCCCCAATAGTAAAAACACAAAAGTGCAAAAAAAATTACCCCTATGTTAAATATTCCTTTCTTCCAGACCTCATTCAGACTTTTTTGACTTTTCACATGTACAGAAAAACCCCCTGTCCGCTTGCTGCGGATTTACCAAGAATTTTGGCGCAGATTTGTTGCAGAAAATGTTTAAGATTGCTGCAGTCATTCCCCAGCAAATCCGATGGGTTTTAAAAAATGCTGTGCGCACACTGCGCTTTTTTTTATACCTGCGGATTTACCTGCAGATTTTCCGCTGCGGAAATAATGTGCATGTCACTTCTTTTCTGCAGGTATCTGTGGTTTTTGCCATAGATAATGGTAAAAATTCGCAGGGACCAACCCGAGGCAAAACGCAATAAAACCGTGTGCGGATTTTGCTGCGGTTTTGGTGCGTTTTTTTACCGCGGGTGTCGGATTCTTTAAGAGGGTCTGGATTTTCCTTAAGAAAAAGTCACTTTTGTGTGTGTGTGTGTGTGTGTGTGTGTGTATATATATATATATATATATATATATATATATATATATATATATTTTATTTATTTGTCTATAGTGAAATCAATGGTTGGAAGCACTAAACATGCAGGAAGAAAAACACCCACCAACAAATGACTTGCTGCTTTTTTCTGCACTCAAAACTGCAAGGAAAAAGAAGCACGTGCGCACTGCACTTCAGAAATTTCTGCGTTTGCTGGCATAAGGCCATGTGCACACACTGCGTTTTTACCCACGTTTTGTTACGTTTTTGCTGCGGAAATTTCTTGAGAAAATGGTTGTAACCTTTCTGCAGACATTCCCCAGAAAAACCTATGGAAAAAAAAATAGCTGTGCGCACACGGCGTTTTTTTTTCTCAAGAACATTCTTTCTGCAGAATTTCTTGAGAAAGAGAATGAGCATGTCACTTCTTTTCTGCAGGTATGTGTTTTTTGCCGTAGATAATGGTAAAAAAACGCAGGGACTAACTTGCGGAAAAAACGCATCAAAAACGCGGTAAAAACGCATGCGTTTTTCGGATGCATTATTGGTGCGGTTTTTTTTAACGCAAGTGCTCTAATCTTTCAGACTCTTCAGAAATTTCTTGAGAAAAATCCTTTTTCTAGTGCGCACAGGGCCTAAGGATAGACATGCGTTTTTGTCACAAAACTGCACCTAAAAATGCATAGAATTTGTAACTTTTTTTTCCCCCATGTGGCCAGATATGACTTTGAAGTCTAAAATCTACTAAATGTAAAATATATTGTTTTTTTTTTTTGTTGCTTTTTTTATTTTTTTTGGTTAGCAGGTGTATTGTGCAATATATACCGTAACTTTTTTTTTTCTGCTAGGCTTCTATTTAGTCCTTGAAATAGTCTGTAGAGATGCATATATTTGATAAAATTATTGAAATTCTTGCAAAGGTTAAAATAGGGCATATTTGCAGCACCGTAGTTGTGTTTTTCCTATTGAGGATTATTTGGGGAATGTGATTTGTACCGTATTTTTGATTGGCATTTTGGAGCACAATCTGTTCCATAATCCACTTTCAAAATCCTGAGCAGCGCTAAGGTTCATATAACATCACACGGGTGACGATATTTAGCTAGTTAGTATATACTACATATGGCAGAATCGAGGGGGTATTTAGTGTACATCACATGCAGCATGATAGTTAAGACAATTATCATTTGGGAAATTTTGAATTTGTGTGGATTTTCCAAGAAAACTTATTTTGTGGAGAAGTTATTCTCATCAACTTTAATGTCCCTTATCATACTTTAGGGTTTCTCCAGAGCATAGGAAATGAAAATATATCAAAAAGACCAACCCCTACATCCAACAGGTCTGAACAGGTGCTAGCTGAAAACACAATATAACTACAAAACACATACAGCTGCACTTTAGAAGGCTAACAATGAATAAGGGAACTCTGGTAATGCATTACTGCTATAGGAATATTTGAAAAAATAGATACTTGGCTTATGTATTGGCCAATGCAGTGAACCCAGTAACCAACGACAAGGTGTTCTCTTGTATATCGAGACCCTAACTTGAAATGCTTATATGTGGGTTAAAAACGTACATGTCTGGGCAGAAAGGATCCTGCTATAGGCCTCCTTCACATGCACGTGTCTCCGGTACGTGTTAGGTCCGTTCCTGCACGTACCGGAGACACGGACACACGTAGACCCATTAAAATCAATGGGTCTGCGCACACGTGCGTGTTTTGCCATGGAACGTGTGTACGTGTGGAGCATACGCGTGTCCATCTGTTCCACACGTAGACATGTCCACGTTTTCTCCGGCATCACGGGTGTCACATGGCCCGCATACGGACCACACGGATGTAGTGTGGATGCGGGCCCGTGTGACACGCGCCGGAGAAAACTCACGTGTCAGAGATGAATAAAAAAAAAAAGCTTAACTCACCTTCTCCTGCCCTCCTGTCTCTGCCGCTGCTGTCACTTGCTGCCGACCGCCGCTCATTATGCTCATTGAATATTCACTTCACTGCGGCCGGAAGCAGCAGCAGCAGCGAGGAGTCGGCAGGTCTGGAGACCGAAGTTCAGCACCACGGACAGCGACGCCAGGGATGGGTGAGTTGAAAGTTCTCGTTCTCTGTGTGTTATCACGGATAGCACACGGAGAACACATGTAGTGTCATAAACACGGCACACGGAGGGGAAAACGTACCTTTGACACGTCCGTGAAACACCTGCGTGATTTTCATGGACGTGTGAAGGGGCCATAAAGGGAGGTGAACATAGCCTGGTTATAGGGCGGAGAGCTCAGTCAGAAAGAAACGCACTACAAATATATAAAAAACCATGTAGGTTTTTAACCCGGACAGAGGCATTTCAAGTTAGGCTGGAGTCACACATTGGCATCACCCGGTACGGCCGCACACTCTCCTGGCATTTCTATGCAGTTGAAACGCTCCTGTCTGGAGAGCGGTAGGCCGTGCTGGGTGACGCCGCTGCAAGACTCACAAGTGTGACTCCGGCCTTAGGATTCAAGTATACAAGATATCACCTTGTCGGGCTCACATGCATTGGCCAATGCATAAGCTAAATATCTCTTTTTTTCAAATATTCCTATAGCAGTAATAAAATACCAGAGTTCCCTTATTCATTGTTGGCATTCTAGAGTCCATCTGTATGGATTTTTGTAGTCATAGTAAACGTAACCCATAAAAAATAAAATCTCAGCCCATCCGCTCCTCACTGCCACCTCTCTGGTCCTAGCCACGTCATCTTATCACTAATACAATGCTGAAATCCCTGGGCCTCTGACGCTAGGCTGAGACTTCAAGCTTTGATCTCTTAAGGGTTCTGCGTAATTGAGCCAAAGGCCCCAATATACACTGTGACCTTATGTGCAAAACTGGGGATCTCAGCTCTTGCGGTGGCGAGCAGAAGATGTGACAAGGACCAGATAGGTTATGGTGAGGAACCATTAAAGGTGAGTAGTGATGGGTGAATAGTAACATCTTCGGATTATTCATACCAAGTACTATTCCAGTATTTATCATGAATAATAAACCTAATGCAAGTCAATAGGGAAACAAAGCATTTTTCTGAGAAATCTTCAAGAAATATCCTTGGGTCCCTCATTGACTTGTATTAGTGAAGAATGCTGGAATAGTACTAGGTATTTGGAACGAATCATCTGAACCCAAATATTTTACTATTTGCTCATCACTAAAGGTGAGTATAAGTAATTTTAACTTGTGTTTGGCTTTTTATGGTTCAGAAATTGGTGGCCAAAGTTCTCCATTTTGATCAATCTGCTCAGAAACTAATTACAAAAAAATCTGTATTTTGGCAAAAACAGATATTTAGAATTAAATTCCGCTTGACTAAATTTGTTCATCTCTTGCATTTACACACCTGAAAGTCTCGTCCTGGTTCCATTTCTTGGCCATTGGGAATATGGCTACAGCCTTGCAGTTTTTATATACAACCTCACTCCTTCATCGGTTTTAATGTGCACATGTTTGAATTGCATACGAGGCGGTATATAAAATAGACATTAATATTCAAATATGTCAATTATGAGTCTTTATATAGTCGCCCTGCAGACTTGACAAGAGCGGTACTAAGTCTATAGGTTAGATCCGCACGTGCACAGGGCTCAGGCTTGTCTCACTGCAGAGACATGATGGAGTATTAAAATCCAAATGGTTATGAATTGCTGACAAATCTTTGTAGGACAAATTCCCTGTTCACAAGTGGCAGTGTTGTATTGATTGCTTCTTTCAATGTGGTTCTTGAAAGAGCTTAGCATCTCTCAACAAGCATAATTCCAGCACACTGACAAATCTTTACAGACAAGCTTTGAAATTTCAGAGCGACTTCATAGGAGACGGTGCATTACAGAGTCGTGCATTACTCTGCATTGTAATGGCTGGGGTATTTATATGACAAAATATGGAAATGGTTGGTAGATGAAGAAAAACAAATTAACTATCTCGATCTCTCTCGATCTCCTCGACAAGTAAAACCAAAGGTGGATAATGGCTGAACAAGTGTAGACTGACATTTAGGACGTTTATTTTTTGCAATGGGAAAACTTGGGTAAGATTTGGCACACTAGTGAAAACTATTGTCATCCATATGTCCATTTTTTTAAAAATGAACATGGCATCCGTTTTTTTTATTTGCAAAAGAACAATTGTAAGCTTTTCCAACCCATTGAAAGGCAACACACAGATGACACTCAGATGGTATCCGTGTGCTGTTTTTTTGTTTTTAATTATTATTATTATTAATAATAATAATAATAATAATAATTATAATATTATTATCATTATTATTATGCCCTGGCCTATCAGGTCGTCACAGGGTATTGCACAATCTGCCCTTCTGTGCAATATCCACCTCCTCCTTGGTTACGGGTTCCTAACTTATGGTGTTGCCAAAACCAGCTAATCAAAATCGTAGGAACACTCTGCACCACACCCACCAGACACACCAGTGGACGGCCTGAGTGGAATAGGGTCGCCCACTTGGGGGGTTGGTAAGGGGAGGTCAGGAGTGTCAGGAGCAGGCCAGTGTAGTGTTGAAAGTGAAGGAGAGAGGAGGTCAAGAGCCGGGCTCCTTGAAAGTACTAGGTAGCAGACGGTGGTCTGGGCCTAGTAGGAGCTGGACCCCTGGTCGCAGGGGATCGTGATAAGGGGCACGGTATTGTCGTGGAGGACAGCTGGCGGTCTTGTACCATCACCGGGCTGGGACCAGGGCACGACTGGGTACGTGGACCCTAGGTCAGGGAGTAGCTTCAGGCAACCTGACAATTCACCCGACGAGAACAGAGTCTTCAAGATCCGCTCTCCACCCGCTCTAAAATCAGGGTACTAGTGCCGCGAGGGGGATAGGACTTTCCACTAAAACGGTCCAGGAAATCCCAAGCGTGAACCCTGAGAGCAAACTCCCTCAGTTAGCCATACTGGGGAGCGGGACCTGACTAGTTTCAAGCTATAGGGGCCAACTAAGAAGAAAACAAGGTGCCAAGGGAAAGGTCACAGATCATCAGGCAACACCAGCAGGAACGGGACCCAAACGTGCAGCGGTGTCCAGAATTTTGGTTTACTAAGTTGTTAGTGTCAGCATCATTGGACTGAGTGAGTACTCAAGTGACCCTTACCTCCCCAACGGCACATCCCCGTTACTATCACCGAGTCCCAGGGCATCCGCCCTACCCGTGGAGGAGATAAACACCTGGCTGCCCACTCCATCACCCCCGGGAACTCCCAGCTGCAGCGGTGGTACTCCACCTTACCACACACCACGGGTGGCGTCACTAACTGTAAATATCACCATCCCCTGTAAATATCCCCTTCATTTGAGTGGCTGCACGACCCCCGGGTCTGGACGCCCCTTGAGCCACCGCAGATCCGGATCCGAGCAGCCCGGCTGCTGACGTGGGGGCGGCACATTATTATTTGAGGTTCAGTAACTACATTATCTACAGAATGAATTAAAAGCTTATTCCATTTACAGAAAGAAATGCAAGATTAAAATTCTTTCAGTTTTTTTGTATTCTACCTTATTCAATATACTGTCATTTCTATATGTATCTGTCTATCTTTTTACCTATGGCCAAGTTCAGGAGAGCCCTAAAAATATCATGTCAGTACAGCTGACAAGGGTAAACATGACTGGCTCTGTTATCAATCTGTTAAGTTTTCACAATCTACCTAAAAACGTTTAAAAAAAATGGAGTCCGTGCTCCAAAGATGAATGATGAAAAATGGATGTCAATCAGTCCATGTGATGTTTTGGCTCAAAATGGCAGAGCTTTTCCCATTTTCAGCTGGAATGTATGATCAATGTCAGATGATGGGGGGAAGATGCAGTTTTTAGAGTGCTGCTCCCCATTTTTGGGGGTTTATATGCAAGAATTTGTGGTGATAACCTTGAAAGGCTATGTACCTTCTTTTGCACTAGAAGAGTGCTACTTTTATCAATCTATATTTTTAAGCAATTTAAAGACTTAAGGGTACTTTACACTCTGCGACATCGCTAGCAATCTCATTAGTGATGTGAAATTCTAGATAGCAAGTGCGATCTTTCGAGATCGCACATGCGTAAAATGACCTATGTGCGATCTCAAAAGATCGCACTTGCGATCTAGAATTTCACATCGCTAATGAGATCGCTAGCGATGTCGCAGCGTGTAAAGTACCCTTTATTCTATGGTCTTTTTACCAAATGATCTTGCTTTAAGCATTGTACTAATGTTACAATTATGGGCAAAAGAAGCCCAACTGTATCACTATATCATATTTATTTCCCAATATACTTTTGCTTATGATTTGGAACTGTAAGGCCGGTTTCACACATCCAACATTCACGTTCCGAGTATGGACCATAATGTCCAGAACAGCTACAGGTTAGTGATGAGTGGGCACTACCATGGCCGGGTGCTCAGTACTCGTAACTAGTGATGAGTGGGCCCTACCATGCTCTGGTGCTTGGTACTCGTACCTAGTGATGAGCGGGCACTACCATGCTCGGTACTCGTAACTGGTGATGAGCGAGCACTACCATGCTCGGGTGCTCGGTACTCGTAACGGGCAATTGATGATTGGATAGGTGTATCTCAAGTATAATGGAAATCAATGGGGAACTCTAGCATTTTTCCTGAAGATTTTCCAGACAAATGCTCGAGTTTCCCATTGACTAAAGCCCCCGTCACACACAGCGAGATCGCTAGTGAGATCGCTGAAACGTTACAGGTTTTGTGGCTTATCAGCGACCTCGCCAGCGATAACGCTGTGTGTGACAAGCAGCAGTGAACGGGCCCCTGCTGCGATGTCGCGGATCGTTACAAAACGATCAGGACCATTTTTTGCTTGTTGGTCTCCCGCTGTGCTGCACGCATTGGCGTGTTTGAGGCCGGAATACCAACAATCTAAATGTGCAGGGAGCCGGCGTCTGGCAGCCTGTAAGCGGCGGTACGCTGGTAACCATGGTGTAAGCGTTTTGCTTAGTTGCCCGATGTGTACTATGGTTACCAGCGTACCCCGGTTACAGGCTGCTAGTAGACGTAGCCAGAGTACAAATCGGGTAACTATGCAAAGTGCTTTGCATAGTTACCTGATGTGTACCCTGGCCACCAAGTACAGCGTCGTTACACAGGTCGCTGGTGGCTGTTCGCTGTGGAGATCTGCCTGATTTACATCTCACCAGCGACCATGTTGCGACACTCCAGCGATCCCTGCCAGGTCGGATCACTGGTGGGATTGCTGGAACGTCGCTACGTGTGACTGGACCCTTAGATACTCTGTACATGAGTCACGCCCACCCGACATCAACTCATCGTTAGGAGTACTGAGCACCTAAACATGGTAGTGCTTGATCATCACTACTACAGGTCTCTTAACCTGTACTCAACAGCCAAACAGAAGGCTGTTGAGTTTGGACCAGAGGCTGTTTTGGACATCCGGCCCCATACGTGAGCTATAAATGACTTATGTGTGAACCTGGACAAATGGAGTAAAACAATTAAAAAAAAAATTACATTTCAACTTCACTTCTTGGCTTTGTTTTTTTTCAAGCCAATGCACCTGGAATTGTCAAGAATACTAAAATTATATTGATTTACTCAAATTTTCACTGGGAAACTCTAGTAGATCTGGGCAGTGCGGGGACTCCACCAAGGACAATATCTGCATGGTCTCTGCTCGTTCTCCCCGAGTTTTTGTCCAGGTACTTCCGTTTTCTCCCACACTACAAAGACATGGATAGGAAATGTTGATTGTGAGCCCTAGCGGGGGCAATGGTGACAATGTCTGCAAAGCACTATGGAATAAGATGGTGCTATATTAGTTATATATATATATACAGTTAGGTCCAGAAATATTTGGACAGTGACACAAGTTTTGTTATTTTAGCTGTTTACAAAAACATGTTCAGAAATACAATTATATATATAATATGGGCTGAAAGTGCACACTCCCAGCTGCAATATGAGAGTTTTCACATCCAAATCGGAGAAAGGGTTTAGGAATCATAGCTCTGTAATGCATAGCCTCCCCTTTTTCAAGGGACCAAAAGTAATTGGACAAGGGACTCTAAGGGCTGCAATTAACTCTGAAGGCGTCTCCCTCGTTAACCTGTAATCAATGAAGTAGTTAAAAGGTCTGGGGTTGATTACAGGTGTGTGGTTTTGCATTTGGAAGCTGTTGCTGTGACCAGACAACATGCGGTCTAAGGAACTCTCAATTGAGGTGAAGCAGAACATCCTGAGGCTGAGAAAAAAGAAAAAATCCATCAGAGAGATAGCAGACATGCTTGGAGTAGCAAAATCAACAGTCGGGTACATTCTGAGAAAAAAGGAATTGACTGGTAAGCTTGGGAACTCAAAAAGGCCTGGGCGTCCACGGATGACAACAGTGGTTGATGATCGCCGCATACTTTCTTTGGTGAAGAAGAACCCGTTCACAACATCAACTGAAGTCCAGAACACTCTCGGTGAAGTAGGTGTATCTGTCTCTAAGTCAACAGTAAAGAGAAGACTCCATGAAAGTAAATACAAAGGGTTCACATCTAGATGCAAACCATTCATCAATTCCAAAAATAGACAGGCCAGAGTTAAATTTGCTGAAAAACACCTCATGAAGCCAGCTCAGTTCTGGAAAAGTATTCTATGGACAGATGAGACAAAGATCAACCTGTACCAGAATGATGGGAAGAAAAAAGTTTGGAGAAGAAAGGGAACGGCACATGATCCAAGGCACACCACATCCTCTGTAAAACATGGTGGAGGCAACGTGATGGCATGGGCATGCATGGCTTTCAATGGCACTGGGTCACTTGTGTTTATTGATGACATAACAGCAGACAAGAGTAGCCGGATGAATTCTGAAGTGTACCGGGATATACTTTCAGCCCAGATTCAGCCAAATGCCGCAAAGTTGATCAGACGGCGCTTCATAGTACAGATGGACAATGACCCCAAGCATACAGCCAAAGCTACCCAGGAGTTCATGAGTGCAAAAAAGTAGAACATTCTGCAATGGCCAAGTCAATCACCAGATCTTAACCCAATTGAGCATGCATTTCACTTGCTCAAATCCAGACTTAAGACGGAAAGACCCACAAACCAGCAAGACCTGAAGGCTGCGGCTGTAAAGGCCTGACAAAGCATTAAGAAGGAGGAAACCCAGCGTTTGGTGATGTCCATGGGTTCCAGACTTAAGGCAGTGATTGCCTCCAAAGGATTCGCAACAAAATATTGAAAATAAAAATATTTTGTTTGGGTTTGGTTTATTTGTCCAATTACTTTTGACCTCCTAAAATGTGGAGTGTTTGTAAAGAAATGTGTACAATTCCTACAATTTCTATCAGATATTTTTGTTCAAACCTTCAAATTAAACGTTACAATCTGCACTTGAATTCTGTTGTAGAGGTTTAATTTCAAATCCAATGTGGTGGCATGCAGAGCCCAACTCGCGAAAATTGTATCACTGTCCAAATATTTCTGGACCTAACTGTATATATATAATCAGTACAGACCAAAAGTTTGAAAATACCTTCTCATCTCTAGAACAACTATTAAGAGGCGACTTTGTGCAGCCGGCCTTCATGGTAAAATAGCTGCTAGGAAATCACTGCTAAGGACAGGCAACAAGCAGAAGAGACTTGTTTGGGCTAAAGAACACAAGGAATGGACATTAGACCAGTGGAAATCTGTGCTTTGGTCTGATAAGTCCAAATTTGAGATCTTTGGATCCAACCACCGTGTCTTTGTAGAAAAGGTGAACGGATGGACTCTACATGGCTGGTTCCCACCGTGAAGCATGGAGGAGGAGGTGTGATGGTGTGGGGGTGCTTTGCTGGTGACACTGTTGGGGATTTATTCAAAACTGAAGGCATACAGAACCAGCATGGCTTCCACAGCATCTTACAGCGGCGTGCTATTCCATCCAGTTTGCGTTTAGTTGGACCATCATTTATTTTTCAACAGGACAATGACCCCAAACACACCTCCAGGCTGTGTAAGGGCTATCTGACTAAGAAGGAGAGTGATGGGGTGCTACGCCAGATGACCTGGCCTCCACAGTCACCAGACCTGAACCCAATTGAGATGGTTTGGGGTGAGCTGGACCGCAGAGTGAAGGCAAAAGGGCCAACAAGTGCTAAGCATTTCTGGGAACTCCTTCAAGACTGTTGGAAAACTATTTCCGGTGACTACCTCTTGAAGCTCATCAAGAGAATGCCAAGAGTGTGCAAAGCAGTAATCAAAGCAAAAGGTGGCTACTTTGAAGAGCCATATAAGACATATATTTTCAGTTGTCTCACACTTTTTTAAGTATTTCATTCTACATGTTTTCATTCATAGTTTTGATGTCTTCAATGTGAATCTACAATTTTTAGAGTCATGAAAATAAAGAAAACTCTTTGAATGAGAAGGTGTGTCCAAACATTTGGTCTGTACTGTGTATGTATATACATATATATAATAAAATAGATTGGGGAATTGGTGCTATATACGTAAGTAAGCAAAATATTTTGAATTCCATGGTTTACCAAGATGATGAATAATATGTCACTAATTCTTTTAAGACTAAACTCCATCAAAATCATTTACTCCGTCCAAATTCTAAACAGTCCCTCAGATCAATATATTTATACTAATTATTTGCTAGCCTTGGAAATAGTTTTCAATTTGCAAATCACTTATCTGTATTTTCTGCTATGAAAGAAAGATCATTGGCTCTGTGATCCGCACTCTTGGTCGAGGTCCAGACGGCTGTGATTTCTGGTGGTCTTGTTCAGTCGATGTGAGCCTGCAGTAAATATCAGAAAGGCTCAATGGCAGTTGAACGCAAATTGGCAAGAGTCGGAGGGGACTGCGGATTTAACTAGTTGAGGGAAATGATCTCCGCTCGCACAGCTGCTCAGGCACAAGGTAGAAGTATCTGCCCAGATAACCGAGGGATCAGGCGCATATCCCCCCCTATTAGTCAGCCAATATAAACACTATGAATTATTCTGGCTGAATTAAGCTTGAAATGTAAGAACTTCAACTTCATCAGAAATAGATAATTGTAATGTAAGTAGCGACTGAACTTGGGGGTCACTTATGAATCCGTTTAATCCCGGAGGATTGTCACTTGTAATCCAGAGATTTAAATGAGGTTAAAAGCTTAGAAATCTTTCACGTTTCACCTGCAACAAAATGAGCAACTTTCACTTTTAACCATATGAGCTGATCACAAAGAACTAGTATTTTTTACCAACCCTTTTTTATTTTGTGTGTTATGGAAAAATATTTTACTAGAGTTTTTATTATAGCACTTTAATTTTTTTTTTCTTTTAAACTATTTTGGAATGATAGGTAAAAGTATTTTTTTTTCACTATTATTGTCCCAATTTTTTTTCTTTTCTACAATGAGACCATCCAAATCTGGCATCAGATTCATGCCAGCATTTTACCAAACACGTCAGAGGTGGAAAAACAAGGAATTGAGGCCTCAAAAAGGATTCTAAAGGCTACTTTACACGCTACGACATCGCTAAAGCAATCTCGTTGGGGTCACGGAATTTGTGACGCACATCCGGCCGCTTTAGTGATGTCGTTGTGTGTGACTCCTATGAGCGATTTTGAATCGTCGCAAAAATGTTCAAAATCGCTCATCGGTGACATCCCCCCTCTTCCCAATTATCGTTGCTGCTGCTCGGACGATGTAGTTCGTCGCTTCTGCGGCAACACACATCTCTACGTGTGACACCGCAGGAATGAGGAACCTTACCTTACCTGCGGTTGCCAGCAATGCAGAAGGAAGGAGGTGGGTGGGATGTTACGTCTCGCTCATCTCTGCCCCTCCGCTTCTATTGGGCAGTCGCTTAGTGACGTCACTGTGACGCCGAAAGAACCGCCCCCTTAGAAAGGAGGTGGTTCGCCGGTCACAGCGACGTTGCTGGCCAGGTAAGTATGTGTGACGGGTCCGCGCGATGTTGTGCGCCACGGGCAGCGATTTGCCCGTGTCGCACAAACAATGGGGGCGGGTACGCACGATAGCGATATCGATACCGATATCGCAGCGTGTAAAGCGGCCTTTAGGGTTACTGTGGATTTACCACTTTGATTGCGGCAAGAGACTGAATAGTTTTTTTTTTAATTTTATTTTTTGTATTTTATTTTCCTTTATAATTATTTAAAGGAATGTGTTTGAGATCGTTGATCTGCTGAACAGAGAACCCCCTGCAAATGTTGATGATCTCCATGAAGTCTCCACCTGAGAAAGCAAAGAGCACTCTCCTAAGGCTGGATTCACACAAACGTATAGCATCCGATGCGAGTGCATTAGAGGCGGTATGCTAATGACCCTCAGCTCCCGCTGTGCTGCGAACGTGAGCAAAGTGTCATGTGACTGTGACCCGATCCTGCAGCTGCGGAGGAGAGGGAGGGATTAATCTCTCAATCTCCTCCATTGTTAGCTGAAGTGATTATCACACTGCACTCGGATATCATGCAGTCCAATGTTTCACTCGTGCCCATAGAGTTGTATGGGTGGGGGTGACATGACTCTCGCAGACAATCGCAACATGTTGCAACTTTTCTCTCATCCAGAATCTGGCTGAAAAAAAAGCTAACCATCAGCTCTCCCTCGTTGACTAACATTGGTCCTAATGCAATGCGAGAATTTCTCACATTGCACTCGTCCGATTCAAACACTCGTGTGAGCGTACCCTAATAGTGTCAACCTGGTTATTATACTGCTCTTTGCCTGTCCTCATGTAACATTAGAGAAATGCTAAGCCTAGAAATGAATTATCCCAACAGTTTTCAGTCGGCAGTTTCTGTCAATGACTTTGAATGGAGAAGTCGTGCACACGCTTGACTACCACTCCATTCAAACTCTTAACTGGGGAATGGTGGTCCTCCATTCTGGCGATCAAGGGGGTTGATGTAACATTTATTACCAATCCAAAGATTGGTGATGCATGTTTCTGACTGCATCAGCTATTGCATGGAGTGATACTGGTACCCAATCTGTTTGTGAGAGCTGCAGTGCTATGCAGCTGGAACAACGAGGTACCTGACTGCAATACAGATCTGTGAGAGAGCCCATCCATCATAGGCATTTGTTAACTGTCAATGTTTGGGGTCCGGTGAACGTGATTATTTTTTTTTTTTTTCTTCTTCTTCTATTGGTGGTGGGAGGCAATGGTAAGCAGTCTTAAGGTTCTCCTTGGCTCAGCACACTTCCAGACGATTCCACTGTAGACAACATGGGACTTAGGGGTACTTTGCAAGCTGCGACATTGCTAGCCGATGATAGCGATGCCGAGCGCGATAGTACCCGCCCCTGTCGCACATGCGATATCTTGTGATAGCTGCCGTAGCGAACATTATCGCTACGGCAGCTTCACACGCACTTACCTGCCCTGCGACATCGCTTTGGCCGGCGACCCGCCTCCTTCCTAAGGGGGCGGGTCGTGCGGTGTCACAGCGACGTCACACAGCAGGCGGCCAATAGAAGCGGAGGGGCGGAGATGAGCGGGACGTAAACATCCCGCCCACATTCTCCCTTCCGCATTGCCGGTGGACGGCGGGTGCAGGTAAGGAGATGTTTGTCGGTCCTGCGGCTTCACACACAGCGATGTATGGAGCTGCAGGAACGACAAACAACATCGTACCTGCGGACGCACCGACATTATGAAAATGAATGACGTGACACAGATCAGCAATTTTTTTTGACTGTTTCACGCTCGTTCATCTCTCCTAGGTTTTACAAGTTGCGACGTCGTTACCGGCGCCGGATGTGCGTCACTTTTGATTTGACCCCCACGATATCACAGTAACGATGTCGCAACATGCAAAGTACCCCTTAGTTGCTGCTGACATGTCTGTAATCTTGGTGTCAATTCCTCCTTCTCATTGCTGGCCCAGATTTTTATACTTTTTATTGTGCCACGGTTGTCACCTGACTCAAGGCCTCCTTTTAACTCTTCCTTTAAGGAACCCTGCTCCTTTAAGGATCAATTCCTCGAGGTCATGGTTCTTTGGTAGATGGCGACGTTCATGTACAGATGACATGGAGCAATAAATAGAGGTATATTCTACTCGCCACCCTCTTACATACCTACCGTTTTTTAATTTGCCAGTCCTCAGGCACAGTCTCTTTCTGTAAGCCAATGTTTTTATATTTTTCGTGAGGGATTCTATTGTTGACAACAGTTGCTTGCACTCCTGGACGTTTTGCATGATTCTCTGTCAGATAAATTTATCCTGTGCGTATCTCATGGGCAGGATACCAGCATTGGCATGCTCAGTTTTACGATGTTATTCCTGAAGTGGTTTCACAAGGACAGTTGGGGGTTCAGGCAATTTCATGTGGAGGCATGGATTCATGCTCTTTATCTAACTCAGTGAGAGATGAAGACGCTACTCCTCGAGGCTCAGTGTGCACTGCAAACCACTCATCCTCTTAACCTATGACCTTCTATACACAGTATCCTTTGGTAGCCCTACTGCGGGGTTATCAACTTGTTCTTGGGATGCTCAGCCTTGACCAGTACCTGATCTCCTAGATCAAGGGGCACTTCTTTCACTGGGGTTGGATCTGGACGGTCCATTTCCTGAAATGTTTTCTCCACTAACCTTCTCAGTTGGTGTTCTAGCACTCAGGAACTGACTATGGCTCTTCTCAGGGTCGAACTCCAACTCAGTGAGTTCCGGCCATTCTATCTGAACAACGACATATAGGAGGTGTATCCGATGGTTTGTGTGCACTTGGTTGTTGTACACTCATATTAGTTCAGGGTAGAATTTGGGCCATCACCTCTTCTTCCAGAGTTCTCAAAATCTGCAGCAGTTCACAGGCTCCATTACATTGGGGGTGGTAATGTGTTCTTGAGGACTTATCCAGAGCTATGGAGTCGGTAAGCCAAACCTCCGAATTCTACTCCTTAATTTCTCTGATTCTGACTCCGACTCCACGACTCTGACTCCCTCATACATTTGAAACCAGAAGCTTCCCCCCACTCTCTATAAAGACACATCTGCATGTTTTTCTCACTATCTGACATGAAATCAGAATAAACCTTTCCCTGTTTTAGATCAATTAGGAACCAAAATATTTATATTTGCCAAATGCAAAGAGATACAGAATACAGAGATTGAGAGATACAGAATGTTTTAAGGCATTTTTATTAGTTTCAGCAAACTCCAAAAGTTTACATTCATTTCATTAGTATTTGGTACCATTGCCCTTAAACTGTATGACTTGGGTCAAATATTTCGGACATCCTTTCACAAGCTTCTCCCAATAGTTGGTAGGAATTTGGACCCATTCCTCCTGACAGAACTAGTGTAGCTGAGACATGTTTGTAGGTCATCTTGCTTGCACTGGCCTTTTCAGCTTTGGCCTTAAATTTTCAATTGGATTCAATAGGATTGAGATCAGGGCTTTGTGATGACCACTCCAAAACATTCTTTGTTATCCTTAAGCCACTTTGTAACCAGTATGGCAGTATGGCTTGAGTCATTGTCCATTTGGAAGACTCATTTCCAACCAATATTTAAGTTCCTGGCTGATATCTTGAGATTTTGCTTCAGTATTACCACATAATCTTCTTTCCTCATGATGCCATCTATTTTGTGAAGTGCACCAGTCCCACCTGCAGCAAAACAACTCCAAAACATGATTCTGCCGCCCCGTGTATCACAGTTGCGATGGTGTTCTTAGGCTTCAAAGCTTTTCCCTTTTTCCTCCAACTGCAACAATGGTCATTATGACCAAACAGTTCAATTTTAGTTTTGTCAGACCACAAGACATGTCTCCAAAAATTAATGTCTTTGTTCCTTTGTGCATTTGCCAACATTAATATGGCTTTTTTAGGTTTCTTTTGGAGCAATGGCTTCTTCCTGTCAGTGGCTTTTCAGCCCATGGTGATAATGCCACAAGCTTACCAGCTTTTGCCAGCATCTTCACGAGGTCTTTTGGTTAAAGACGAGACTTGAATACAAAGAAGGGGCCATATATCTGGAATGGAACCCCCCCTCCCAGCAATGGCAAATTCATGAGAACAGTAGCATTTACAACCAGTAAAATGGTGTCAAGTGACGGATCCTCTTTAATAACCAGTAATAGACTGATGTCATCTCAGTCAAGCATCTATACTCTGCCTATGGCCAGTCTAGCAGGTTTACATGTACATAAAAGAACCACCTCTCACTTGCATTCCATCGGCACTTTAACGTCTATTACTTAACACTACTCAAAGGGTATAATTTGTTTTCAGTTTCGATAATGGGGCATATGGTTGTGTTGACTCTCCCTTGTTAAAAGAAGGGATTTAAGGGTGGTTTGTACAATAAAGAACATTTTTCCTAAGGCTACATTCACATATCCTTGTCCATTTTTTGCATCCAATAAAAGCTTTTTCCATGTGCCATTCATTTTGTTTCTGCATTGCATCCATTTTTGTTTTCAGAACATATATTGTATTTTTATTTTATATTTTTTTTAAAGACTGGAGTGTAGGAACTAAAATAAATATATAAAATATTGTCCATAAACCCTTACCAACGGATCAGTTAGAAACAGATGAGATGCAGAATGAAAACTGGTACAAGGAGCAGACTCAGATGGTAGAGAGCCCCTAAGCAAGAACAGTATATGGGCCCTTCATAGTACAATAGCTCCTCATAATGCACCATTTCACCTTCTTTGGGGGGAGCGAGATGGCACCTTTACCCCTTGAGCCCCTGTGCCGTTGGACCAATGGTAGGTCCACCCCTGCTGAGTACTGTGACCTTCACCAATTGTCTTGATGGCCATATACATTAGATTAATGAACTTAATTATTTCAGCCAAACAACATGATCATCCAACATGTGTGGGGCACTCCTCAGGGAAAAAATCAAACTATTGGGGTAATGGATAGGATTTCTTAAAAAAATTATATCATTTTATAGAAATATTACATTTTCCAACTAGCCCCTTTACTGGCTTAGTACAAAATTGGGATGGCTCTTGCTTGATCCATCTACTACAGGGGATTTTATTATTTTTTTTTGCTCTGAAAGAAGCGCTAGGGCTTATTTTTTTCAGGGGATGTTTTATATTTCTTTGATGAAGGGTCCTGCTGTATTCTTTAAAGGGAATCTGTCAGGTAATTTTTGCTTACCATACCAATACTTAGTATCCTGAAATAGGGCTTGGGTAGCCCTTTCAGGATATGTAACTTTTATTGCTGTATGCTGCCCCGATGTGTTGCTGTAAGCCTCAGAAAATGTATAGTTGCAAGCCGCCTGTTTATGCAAAATGAATATTCACCCCTCTACACAGGTGATTACACACCCCTCTACACATCGGTGATTAGGTGCAGTCAGACTGCTGTATTATTCGCCCGAGAATTGCATCACAATCCTGGGACTGGCCGTCTACGCTCCTGACCTGAGTGTGCTGGTTAATTACAGTAGCTCATCAATGAAAAACTATAGCTTTAATAAAGGTCAGAGCACTTTGAGGCCATCTGTGTTTTTGTCCACTTTTCATTGACTGTTTCATCTGAGAAAACCTGGTGAAACTTTGGTCAGTGTCAGATTGTTATCATCTCACTGCTCAAACTAAGATACTGTCATCAAAACCACTAATGAAATACGGACCATATTTTGTGTATGAGACAGACAATTCACTGTGTGATTGAGGCCTTAATGAGATTGATGATAGTTGGTGCTCTTAAAATTCTGTGGAGGAAGAGGAGCTGTAATGCCACAAGTTCTAAAGCAGAAATTACAGTTCCACATAGTAGACAGTTGTTACTTATTAGGGTGCGCTCACACGAGCCATATGACTCGCATGAGAATCAGATCGCATCACCCGGCTCGGCCGCACACTCTCCGGACAGGAGCGTTTCAGCTGCATAGAAATGCATGCAGTCGACCCACTCCTGTCAGGAGAGTGTGTGGGGGCACCGGGTGATGTGATCCAATACTCATGCGAGTCATATGGCTCATGTGAGCGCACCCTTAAAGTGAACCTGTGAGGTACAATATGCACTCAGTACCACGAGCAGTTCTGGGTGCATATTGCTAATCCCTGCGTAATCGTCCCTGTATATACTAGCATAGATAAAGAGATATTTAGAAAAAGTATTTCTAAAGATCCTTTATAATATGCTAATGAGCGTGGGGACTAGTCACAAGGGTGTTACTTCCATCCTCTTAGCATATTAGCACACCCACAGGGCAGTGACGCGCATACCTATGACCGCTGATCTGAATGCCCAACACTTCCGGTCATGCTACGTATGAAGTCAGGAGTACATGTCCCAGCTTCAGAAAGGTCTAATGCGCATGACCGGAAGTGCCAGTGACTTCTGATCAGCGGTCACAGTGGACACAGGTATGCATGTCACTGCAGGGGATGTGTGGCGCCCCTGACCTGGTCAGGCACCACTGAGTACTGCACCCATGCTGGGGACAGTACAATACAGGTAATCCAGAAGGCTGACCGAGGTGTGACTACACAGGCGCATAGTGATCAGGTCTCACACATGTACCTTTGAGAGGACCCCTGGGGATCCCAGGAGGGGGAAAAGCCTTGACCTCCATTGGAATAGTGGAGGGGGCCAAAAGCCTCCATCTCCTCTCAAGGGGTGTGGTAAGAGAATCTGGTTGCTAGGTGGCGTAGGCAGGCACAAAGGGAAAGGAGAAGGAGGAGTAAAGAGTCTGAAGCAGAGTGTGGAGGAGTGAGGAGCAGAAAAAGTGGAGCTCAGACAGGAGCAGGAGTGAAGGTCCCAGATGTGAGCCGGTTCAGTGCAGAGTCCAGGGAGCTCAGAGCAGGAGCAGATCCCGTGGGCTGCTGTAGTCTGACAGCGTCCGCGCAGTGGCTACCGACGGGGGAGAACGGTCAACTAGGAGTGCTACCTGAAATCCATCTTCAGCTAGAGAGAGAGCAACGGAGTGGGAAGTAAGGAGACTGCTAGGGAGTACCAGGCCCAAACGGGCGGCAGATCAAGAAGCGGAGATAGATCCAGCTTTCTTTTGCTAAACCTGCCGGTGTGGGGCCCTCAAAGCCCACACCACAACAACCAAAAGCCGCAGCCACGTAGCCACAGTTAGGGCCCATAGGTCACAGGAGGCAAGTAGCTGGAGTGGCCTGGCCCAGGCGACAAGCAAACGGCAAACGAAGGGGAGAGAGGCTGCAGCATCTTCCCTGGGTGACCCCCATAGGGACTAAAAGTCGGGGTCACCCCAAACCAAAAAGGGCTAAGGAAGGCGAGTTGGTAGTCACCATCAGAAGTCAGCCTGAAGGATACCTGGTTCCCACCTGGTTCATCCCAGCTACGCCCGGGTCACTCACCCTGCCATCAACTGTGAGTAAAAACCCTGAAAGACATCCTGATTGTGTGGAGTCATTCTGCGCCTTGTAGTTCTACACATCTACACAGGGCCCTGGGGCTTCCCTCACTCTCAGGAGGCTACTACAACTGGCTGCACCCACCATCAGCCCCAGGCAGCCCTTAACCTGCAGTGGCGGTCCCCACTGACCGCAAATCTGAGAGTGGCGTCACGACAAACTACAAAGAAGGTTTCCTACCTGTGACCAGACAGATCCATCCAGTGGAGTCCCTGAAGGTAATGCACCGACACAACACTTGTGGGGCTTCACATCTGGCGTCACGAACAGGATAAGGACTAGACCTGTCTAGACAGGTGACCATGTGCCTGGGCGGTCCGCTTGAAAAATTGGAAGCGCCGCCATATTGCCACCATGAAAAGCGCGCTGAAAAACAACAGCAGCCCGCGCTGGAAGAAGTTACCGCCCACGAAGAGGTGTGGCTACCCAGAGATCCCCTGCAGAGTTCTGACCTCGCTTGTGAAGAGAGCGGAAGCGTCCAGAGACGTCGGGACAGAAAGGGAGCCAGAAGCCTGCTGCTGGGAAAGGAGCTGCTGAAAGAGGCAGAGCGGAAACTGAACAGCTTGCTACTGGAGGCAGCGACGAGTCCACTGCTGGGAAATCGTGCAGAAGAGGGCGCAGAAGAAATGGCGTCTGACCGCAGAAACCCAGAACCGGGCTCCGCTGCCTGGTGGTATCGGGAGCTGGCCCAGTTCTGTGACCGACTGGAGACCCGGGTCGTGGAGCAGATCAGAGAAGAACGCATGGAACTTCTGGAGATGGCTGCCGCGGTTCAGGCCTATGAAGGGGGAGCCGCGCGCCGAGCGCCAGACCGAGCGGCAACGACTCAGACCCCGATGCTGCCAACGATGGGTGAGTCCTGTGTTGCCCCTGCCAGCCCGGATGCCCCGACCCCTGCTGCTCCGCCCGCGGTCCCTGAGGAGGCGCCAGGTGCGGCGACGCTGATCCCGGCCGCAGCCACGCCCGGTGCGGCCCGCCAAGCCCAGGCCGCCGCAGCGATGCCCTGCTCGGCCCACCAAGACCCGGTCCCTGCAGCGATGCCCTGCCCGGCCCGCAAAGAACCGGCTGCCACCGCGACCCTCATCCGCGCTGCGGGTGTGACGCTGACCCAGGCCGCCGCCCTGCTGGGCCCGGCCCGCCGAGACCCCACCGCAGCAGCAACGCTCGTCCGCGCCGCAAGTGAGGTGCTGAACCAGGCCGCAGCCACGCCAGGTGCGGCCCGCCAAGCTCCGATCGCTGCAGCGACGCCCAGCCCAGCCTGCACAGAGCCCACTGCAACAGTGACGCTGACCCAGGCCGCCGCCCTGCTAGGCCCGGCCCGCCGAGACCCCACCGCCGCAGCAACGCTCGTCCGCGCCGCAAGTGAGGTGCTGAACCAGGCCGCAGCCACGCCCGGTGCGGCCCGCCAAGCCCAGACTGCTGCAGCGACGCCCAGCCCAGCCTGCAAAGACCCCATCGCAGCTGCGACGCCGATCCAGGCCGCCGCCATGCCAGGCGCGGCCCGCCAAGACCAGGCCGCCGCCATGCCAGGCGCGGCCCGCCAAGACAAGCCCGTACAAGTATTTTCCCCGGCCTGCAAGGCCAGAGCAGACATCGCTCCCCAGTCCAAAGAGGTCCCTGCTGGAAAGCCCACGCTGGGGGAGGACCCCGCATACTGGCAGCTGAAGGCTGATATGGAGGCCAAGTTTCCACAATGGTTGGTGGACCAGTACATACTCCCTCCGCACACCCCCAGGAGGATTCCGGCAACCCCTGCGGCAATCACGCCAAAGAGTCCCCCGCCTGGGCCTGCTGAAGGAAGTCCATCCCCAGCACCGCCACCGAAGGAGTGCCAAGAAGAACTAAGGGGGAGAGGAGGCCAGGAAGTTGAGGGGTTGACTCAGGAGCCACCAGCTGTGGACCCATGCCCAGAGCCGGAGATGCTGCCATATTCCCGCTGGGATGAGGAAAACCTGACACCGTCTGCTGAAGAAGATCTGCCCAAAAACCTCACCTGGGGGCCTGCAGGTATTGAAGTAACAGCCCAGCAGAATCAAGCCCGCAAGACACGGCGCCGTAGCAGAACCCAGTTGTCTCCTGCACCGCCATCCCCAGAGCAGAGAGAAGTCACGGCCAGAGACCTACAGGAAAAACGGTTCCTGAGAAGAGCCAAAGCACAGGTTAGAGGACCCCTTTGCAGAGGAATTGTGGAAGACTTTAGCCTGAAGTCAGGATACGGGTTCATCGTTGCACCTGGTATCAAAGAAGGCATTTTTGTCAATAGGAGAGACGTCAGAGCTAATTTGCCTAGAGGACATCCTGGAAGGAACCTGCGTACAGGAGACTCCGTACAATTTACCATGCATCAAGGAGAAAGAGGGTGGTATGCGCTAGATGTTGTGCCATGTACCAGAAACCCCTACAGTGAACCTGCTATCTCGACAGAAAAAGAGACAGATACAGAGAAAGAAACAGATACAGAAGATACAGAAGAAAAGAAAAGGAACCCATTGATGACCAAGATGGAGAAACCAACAGGTGCCGCAGCCCTACAGGCCCAAGCCCTGGTAAGGAGGAATCTGCCTAAAGTAAGAAGTACAGCAGTTGAAAAGTTAAAGTTTGTCCAGTTTTGAAGTTTGCAACGTTCTCAAGTTCAAGCATGTGCCCACATAAACTATTGTGAGAAATAAACCTTAAGGCTATGAACTGGCTATAGCCACAAACTCTCGCAGTGTAAATAGTTACACCAGAGGGCACCACCACCACCAGAGTCAGCCTGTTTAGGGGCTTGGCTCGTCTGCAACCAGGGAGCACGTCCGTATATAGGGCCTTGGCTTACCTGCAACCAGAGAGCATGCCTGTTTATGGGGCCTGGCTCTCCACCACAAAGAGGGTACCTAGTCAGCACCAACTGTGGAGGCCGCCTCTACATCCTGCCAGAAGAGGCTGAAGGCGCGGCTCCACCAGGCCAGGTATACCCTGAAACCACCAGCCCATGAAAGCCGCCTCTACATCCTGCCAGAAGTGGCTGAAGGCGCGGCCAACGTGAGAGGGTTTTGGGTGGGTTAACGGACTTGTGGGTGGAGGGTGGTGATGTATGGTACCTGGTGGTTTTAAAAGTTTTACCATGTTTTACTGTTTTATGCATTTTAAAATGTTGTCTTGCAGCCCGAGGACGTGCTGGTGATAACTAAGGGGGAATGTGGCGCCCCTGACCTGGTCAGGCACCACTGAGTACTGCACCCATGCTGGGGACAGTACAATACAGGTAATCCAGAAGGCTGACCGAGGTGTGACTACACAGGCGCATAGTGATCAGGTCTCACACATGTACCTTTGAGAGGACCCCTGGGGATCCCAGGAGGGGGAAAAGCATTGACCTCCATTGGAATAGTGGAGGGGGCCAAAAGCCTCCATCTCCTCTCAAGGGGTGTGGTAAGAGAATCTGGTTGCTAGGTGGCGTAGGCAGGCACAAAGGGAAAGGAGAAGGAGGAGTAAAGAGTCTGAAGCAGAGTGTGGAGGAGTGAGGAGCAGAAAAAGTGGAGCTCAGACAGGAGCAGGAGTGAAGGTCCCAGATGTGAGCCGGTTCAGTGCAGAGTCCAGGGAGCTCAGAGCAGGAGCAGATCCCGTGGGCTGCTGTAGTCTGACAGCGTCCGCGCAGTGGCTACCGACGGGGGAGAACGGTCAACTAGGAGTGCTACCTGAAATCCATCTTCAGCTAGAGAGAGAGCAACGGAGTGGGAAGTAAGGAGACTGCTAGGGAGTACCAGGCCCAAACGGGCGGCAGATCAAGAAGCGGAGATAGATCCAGCTTTCTTTTGCTAAACCTGCCGGTGTGGGGCCCTCAAAGCCCACACCACAACAACCAAAAGCCGCAGCCACGTAGCCACAGTTAGGGCCCATAGGTCACAGGAGGCAAGTAGCTGGAGTGGCCTGGCCCAGGCGACAAGCAAACGGCAAACGAAGGGGAGAGAGGCTGCAGCATCTTCCCTGGGTGACCCCCATAGGGACTAAAAGTCGGGGTCACCCCAAACCAAAAAGGGCTAAGGAAGGCGAGTTGGTAGTCACCATCAGAAGTCAGCCTGAAGGATACCTGGTTCCCACCTGGTTCATCCCAGCTACGCCCGGGTCACTCACCCTGCCATCAACTGTGAGTAAAAACCCTGAAAGACATCCTGATTGTGTGGAGTCATTCTGCGCCTTGTAGTTCTACACATCTACACAGGGCCCTGGGGCTTGCCTCACTCTCAGGAGGCTACTACAACTGGCTGCACCCACCATCAGCCCCAGGCAGCCCTTAACCTGCAGTGGCGGTCCCCACTGACCGCAAATCTGAGAGTGGCGTCACGACAAACTACAAAGAAGGTTTCCTACCTGTGACCAGACAGATCCATCCAGTGGAGTCCCTGAAGGTAATGCACCGACACAACACTTGTGGGGCTTCACAGATGCTGCACTGAATAGCATGTTAACACGTCCATGTGGGCGTGCTAACATGCTAAGAGGGCGGAATGAGAGCAGGAAGTAACGCCCTTGTGACTAGTCCCTGCGCTCATTAGCATATCATAAAGGATCTTTAGAAATACTTTTTCTAAAGATCTCTTTATCTATACTACTAGATAAAGGGACAGTTAGGCAGGGATTAGCAGTATGCACCTAGGACTGCTCGTGGCTCTGGGTGCATATTGGACCTGACAGGTTCCCATTCAGTTTTATCTAAATGATGAAAAAGTCTGTAGTCACTGTAGACAGTCCTTACCCATAAATTGAGTATAAAGGATCAGTCCAGGAGAAACAAATTTCTTGAATATAATGTATTATAAAGTTTACTATTTTCACATGTATTATTAATCTATGAAAAAATCAAATTAACCATGGTTACCTCCTTAATAGATAATATGTGAACAATATGTTATTTTTTTTTTTTTTTTTAAGCCCCACTCCAGGATTATTTTTTTTCTTTCAGCTCTGAAGAAACATTTTAGATCTAAGTCCCCTGCTCCCTGTGTTCTACTGACTATTCGGCGTTTTCATCCTTTTTTGGTGCCGCTCCGGTCCCACAGTGCCGTCTTGTGCTTGTAACTTTTGACTGTACAGAAGTCAGAAGTTGTGTCACGATCTGTCAATACAACTCTATGAGAGCAAGATCGAGGCTCCCATAGACTTCTTTTGAGTTGTGACCTTCAGTGCTTCTCCATGAAACACTGGAGCTGCCGGCAAGTCAGAAATCACAGGAGATCAACAGGAGCAATACTGGAAACAGATCAAGATGCCAGAGGGCGAGTAGAAGACCGGGGGCAGGGGACTTTAATATTAAAGCACCACTCCAGCACTGAGATAAAATCAAACTGCTGGCATGATGCTTTAATCTAAGTGAATTTCCACTCTCACGTATGATCACACATGTGTAAGACTACTGATAGGTCATTCTGGTATTTTTCACTCCTTGAACAAAATAAATACATAGGAAGAAGTGGAAAAAATAGCTGTGTAACTGGAGATGTGTGGGAACTACAAGGCATTCCTTTATATCTGACTGCAATTTGAGCTAAAAGAGGCTTTAAATGCTCTGAAATCGTCTCCTGAACCAACCTCCTCCTACGTCTGGAAGAAAAAAGTGATTGTTATAATCCTATCAGCTCTTGCACAAACAGTCACCTTAAGGAGTCATGATAAAGTGGGATGAAAATGACAGATGCTTTTATGTCCACAAAGTATGGATCCTGCACGATTTATAAAAATGAGCGCAAAGAACCTTCATGATGATGGCGAGTACAACCAATATGATTACACATCTATAAATTAGAAAATAGAAAGCGATCTGGGCAGTTTGTTCTTAGAAATATGCTTTAAACTTTCATTTATAGTAGTCTAATATACAAAGCTGAGTGTGTGTATGTGCACTAAAGGAATCTGCAACGTTGCATGTACAATCACAAAATTTTGTACAGACAATCAATTTGACTCAGGGAACATCATTGGACTATGTTTTGAGGGGAAATTTTAACCCCGGGCTTTACAGTTATTTGCCAAAAAACCTGCCTCCATTAAAGTATAAATACATGTGTGGTCAATATAAAGGACTGGCACATGACTTTTTTCTTCCAAAGACTATACTAAGGACCAGGGGGTATACACTGCGAGTGGAAGAAAAGCGATTCCGGCAGCTAAATAGGAAAGGGTTCTTTACAGTTAGAGCAGTCAGACTGTGGAATGCCGAACACAAGAGGTAGTTATGGCAGATACTATAACAGCTTTTATACAAGGGCTGGATGATTTCCTCACTACACACAACATTGTTGGTTATAAGTGACTTAGTGACCAAATGTAGAACTGGTGGAAGAGGGTTGAACTAGATGGACCGAGGGCTTTTTTTCAACCTAAGTAACTATGTAAAGTCAATGGAGCTGGGAGCCACAGTACTGCCAGAACTTCAAAAGAATGTGCAGCCATGCCCTTATATCGAATGTTGGTGTGGTGTCACAATGCAGCCAGGGAAAGAGACAGACACAGGGAATGAGAGAGACAGACACAGGGAATGAGAGAGACAGACAGGGAATATGAGAGAGACAGACAGGGAATATGAGAGAGACAGACAGGGAATATGAGAGAGACAGACAGGGAATGAGAGAGACAGACAGGGAATATGAGAGAGACAGACAGGGAATATGAGAGAGACAGACAGGGAATGAGAGAGAGAGACAGACAGGGAATATGAGAGAGACAGACAGGGAATATGAGAGAGACAGACAGGGAATATGAGAGAGACAGACAGGGAATATGAGAGAGACAGACAGGGAATATGAGAGAGACAGACAGGGAATATGAGAGAGACAGACAGGGAATGAGAGAGAGAGACAGACAGGGAATGAGAGAGAGAGACAGACAGGGAATATGAGAGAGACAGACAGGGAATATGAGAGAGACAGACAGGGAATATGAGAGAGACAGACAGGGAATATGAGAGAGACAGACAGGGAATATGAGAGAGACAGACAGGGAATATGGGAGACAGACAGGGAATATGAGAGAGACAGACAGGGAATATGAGAGAGACAGACGGGGAATATGAGAGAGACAGACGGGGAATATGAGAGAGACAGACGGGGAATATGAGAGAGACAGACGGGGAATATGAGAGAGACAGACGGGGAATATGAGAGAGACAGAAAGACAGGGAAAGAGGGAGACAGACAGAGACTGGGAGAGAAACAGAGCGAGACAAATACTATCTCGGGCAACGCTGGGTGCTATATCTAGTATAAAATAAAAGTAGAACCATCTATTTAACAAATTTTAATAGGTGGACAGAATTTTTAGTTTTCTTAATTTGAAAGAGACACCTTTCCAACAGGTCCAGCTGACTGTAAATTTAGGCAATCCTCTGCCACATATACCCATCATAATTGCATTACACATGTTACATAGTTAATGTGGTTCTACAAAGACAAATGTCCATCAAGGTCAACCGAGGGATGGTACTAAAGGATAAAGGGAAAGGGCACCTGCACAACCATGCATAACATGCCTCACAAGAGCTGATCTCTCCCTCCTGATCTCGATTGGCGATCCACTTGACCAAAGTTTCAGAACAGAGTGTTACACATTTTACATAAACACGGACCATTTCTGCAAAGCTCCATCACTCCAATTTTAGTAGACGTTATGTGTTTTTAGTAGTAGAAAAAGTGAGCTTAATGTTCTAAAGAAGGAACTTGTATAAGATGATTCCTGCATGAGCTGAATGTTTAATGTATACTGTCATATACATTCATTGAGATAGGATAGGGTATAAATGTATGATCGAGGGGATCTGACTACTGGGATTCCCAGTGATCTTATCAAGGAGGGTCCTTTTTCTTGTTTGTGTAAATGAAGCAGTAGTGTACATTTGTGACCAATACTGCTTTAATTTGTTTCAGCTTTTGGGAGTGTTACTGTCACAGTTGACAGACTGCACTGTGGTGTACGGCTGTAGAAGGTCGCTGTATTTGGCTGTGCAAACTGTTTCTTGATATTCTATTCTTTATTCCTTGGTGTGATTGGAGTTTTATGTACTGTCCCTGTTAGGATTAACTCTTTCCCTGCGGATATCTTGGCAGTTCAACTACAAATCCTTATCCACACTCCCTGTGTCTGTATATACCTGTATTTCCCCTTGGTTTGTTGCCAGTGATAGTTTACTTCTATGCTGTCCAGATTGCAAGCAGTCGGCTTGAAATCTCCTGTTGTTGTATGTTGCTGTCCTTCTCCCAAAGTCATTATTGCAGATAAGCTGTCTGTTTACATTCCCCTGTTTGTTCTTTAGGTCTTAGTGGGTTTGACTAGTGCTCATCCCGTCCGATCACTACCTAGATCCTATTTCAGGGTCAGCCAAGGCCTAGGTATTCCTTTCAGCGCATAGTTGAGGAACCTATCTAGGGACCTAAAGGGAGCCAGAGACCAATGGTAGGTTATACCAGGAGTCACAATCTTCCACCTTCCCTTGAGACAAAGTTTTCCTCTCCCCCCACCCCTGCCATTTGTCTGGTATTCCCCATACCTAGTGTGACAGATACAGTGCTTGTGTGACCACCACTTCCATAGATAATGATCATTCTTGTGATTTGATGGGGGTCGCAACATAGGACTCACCACGATCATATATTTTTCCACCTATCCTGTGGGTATATGGTAAATATTGTTGGAATAAACCCATTAAAGGGTGTGTTCTGCAAAAATATATAATCTATCTAGTGGTTAAGTTATGTATGTCAGATAAGTGAGGACCCACTACTTAAATTCCCACCATGGGTTGCAACTTTGTCCCCTATTCCTCCTTCCAGGCATTGTCCAAAGAATAGGACTTTGGATATAGCAATAGGTAAGCATGCATTCTGCTCCTGTGACTCTAAAGCTGGCTAACAGTATATAGCTGTAGGCAGTGGCATAACTTGAAGCTCTTGAGTCCCAATGCAAATGCTCCAATGGGACCCACAATTATTACAGGTCTTTTGATATAGGCAAATAAGACTTTTGGGATCCACAGCCTCCAGGGCCCTGGTGCGATTGCAACCGCTGCACCCATTGTAGTTACACACCTGGCTGTTGGCCAAACTGATATCTCTATCGACTCCTCCGTACCTAGAAAAGCTCACTTGGCTCGTTCCTGCCTTTCCTATGAGAAAGCCAATGCCAACGGCTTATGTCTCTGCCAGATAAAAATATCGGCCTGATAAATTCCAACCGCCTGAATCTTATGTCTAACAACATATTCAGCTGGGTAATAGTCAGGAAGCCCCCAAATACATTGGATGTCCTTCTGATCCCACCAAAATTGTCAGGTTTGGACGACTTTGTCAAGTGTATGTAAAGGCCTTCATTCCTCGCACATCCAAATGTGCCTAAATTGAGAACTTGGGATGAAGGTCCTAGTGATCAGTGGGGGTCCCAGTGGTAAGGCCCCCAGTGATCTTTTATCAACTCTCCTATAAATACAGAGCAAAAATTACTCTTGTCTATGTACTCTTCAAAAATATAGGAATCGCTTAATTGACTTCCTATGAAATTCTCCCTTGTGTATGTACATAAGCCTGAAATAGAGGGATTAGAACGTGAGCCCTATTGGGGCTGGAACTGATGTAAGTGATCATATTCTAAGTACAACCCTGCAGAGTTTAGCCAGTTGACTTTACATGAACAAAAAAAAAGAATAGGGATTAACATCATTGGGATCAAAAGTATGTTTAGATATTACATGATGTTCACGTTGCTTTTGACCGATCTTTAAGGGGTTCCATTATACTGATTTGTGGTTTATTTTGTTGTATTTTGGTGTCGGCAAATATTTATTTTCAACTTTTATTAGAAAATTTAGTTATTATGAATGATTTCACCACCACCCCGGCATGTGAGCTTATTGCAATGTGAACAGAGCCTTAAAGGTGTTGCTCAAAAGTACAATATTTTTTAATCATGGATTGATTAATAATAAATAGAGGCATTTTCACCTTCTAGCGCTCCCGTGGATCCAGCACGTCACTCGAGGTCTGCTACGGCTGCGGTAGCAATGTCTTCCCCATTCAAAAGTCCCACCACCCCTGCAGCCTGTAATAAGCTGCAGATTTCAGGTGACTAGAAGAGTGCATCTTTGCACCTTTATCTGATGAAGCGCTTCTCTAGCGATCTGACCGCTGCAAGGGTGCTATAACTGCTGAATGGGGCAGACCAAAATTCCCATACACATCCATCGGTAATTAAGCATCTCTTTACTGACCCCAGAGGATGTCAGGACCCTATTTTTGAGATGTGTAAATCTTACTAGTGGGATCCATATCTACTATACACTTTTATATACTGTAAATGTATGAGATGGGATGACCCCTTTAACTATAAGAACAGAACATGAATATCCAAAGGGTCTCTTCTTTAGAGATATCCGAACCTCAACAGTAAAATTCGGTCTTTGTATTGAACACAGACTTTTCCAGAAAAATCAGTGTTTGAATTTGGAGTTTGGGTGCTTTATGTATGTTAACTACTTGATCGAACATCGGGGTGCTCAGATACTGATACTGCCCAATCAGAATCGAACCTTATCTAAAGTCCGGCTGAACCTGCCGAACCTGAAGTTCAATGGGTCCGTTCTCTACTCTTCTTAAGGCCCCGTTACACGCTACGATATATCCAACGATATGTCGTCGGGGTCACTTCGGTAGTGACGCATATCCGGCATCGTTTGATATATCGTAGCGTGTGACAGCTACGAGCGACTGTGAACAAGTAAAAATACTCACCTTATCATTGCTCGTTGACACGTTGCTCATTTTCAAAATATTGGTCAATTTCCTGGATGCAGGTTGTTGATCGTTCTCGAGGCAGAACACGTCGCTGCGTTTGACACCTCGGGATCGCCGAACTGCAGCTTACCTGCGACCGCCGGCAATGCGGAAGGAAGGAGGTGGGCGGGATGTTACGTCCCGCTCATCTCCGCCCCTCCACTTCTATTGGCCGGCCGCTGTGTGACGTCGCTGTGACGCCGAACGTCCCTCCCCCTTCAGGAAGAGGATGTTCGCCGCCCACAGCGAGGTTGTTCGAGAGGTAAGTACGTGTGACGGGGGTTAACGTCTTTGTGCGACACTGGCAACAAATTGCCCATGTTGCACAAATGATGGGGTCGGGTTCGATCACTCATGCGATCGCACAATAAATCGTCCCGTGTAATGGGCCCTTTATTTAAATAGATTGCGTAAAGAAATCTTTAGTGTTCATGGCTGTACATCTTTTCATTGCCCTGTATTCTTCACAAGGACAATAATTTTTGGTAATAAATTGGCAATAATAAAAATAGAATTATTATATATTTCCAAAAGTTCCTTATTTCCTTCTTTTTTATTTGCCATCTATATCTTGCGTGACTGATCCCATCCCCCGTCCAATCAAAAGGTATCTTTGCATATTTTTGTATGTGCTTAAGCATTTTTGGGTGGTTAGGGTAGGAAAACCTGAGCACTGAAAGCATCTGACATAACATCTTACGTTGTCTTGTGACTAAGTAGCAGCCTGTGAAGTGTCACTGCTACGTTTTAGCCTAATGCTACTTCTATCTTTTATCCTTTTTAATTAGAAGGCAAATTCTCAGACCGCCAGACCTAATCCTTACACAGTGGAACAAAGCTCCGCAAAGTCTTTGAACAGTGTTCAACCGGGCAGCACAAACCCTACTAACTGCTGGCAGTGGTAGAGGCCGCATGAGCCTCATCTCTTAACTATTCTCTTGCAGCTCCTCCTGATGCTCCCTGCCTTCAGAACCCTATCTGTTGTTCTTCAGCTTAGAATAGGAAGACAAAAGATGGAACAATGTGGGAAACCTAGAGGATTGGTTAGGTGGGACGCGGGGAGTTACTGATGGATAGGAGAAAGTAAATGAAGTTTCACAGTAATGGACACAGTGGGGAGAATTGGATCACCAGATTATGTCTTTAGGTTCAAGAAATTTCCTTATCCCTCACTAAATCTTTTCAGGGACAATACCACTTTTGGGCAATTGTTGCATTTCCAATTACTACTGCAATGTTCAAACGAATACCAAGAACCTTGCATGTATCAAAAACACATCTTTTCGATGGATACAATGGACACTTTTTGTGAAAATTTTTGTAAGCAATATAAGAAAAAGAGAAACTGAATCCCAAGGCTATCATGAAGCGTAATAGATGCGGTTCATGTACAAAAAAATTAACCATGATGACACAATCAAAAAGTTGAAGCAGTCGAGAAAAATTAAATGAAAAATTCAGGAAACAAGCCATAGGAATGAAAAGTACAGAAGGGGGGTAGGGTGTGAAGTATGAACAGCCACTTTTAGCGAGGTTGGATACCACCTAAGAGGCTTAGCTTAAGTTACCTGAGGAAGCGTCAATGGACACTTTTTGTGTTCAAAATTGTTATTTTTTGTTTGCAAAAAAAATTCAAACACTTTGGCTATTTGTATGTATGTAGACACGAGTGGACCCGTGGAAGTTCGGTTTGGTGGGTTGAGCCGGACTTTAGATAAAGTTCGGTTGGGACCAGGACTAGACCTGAACTCTAATTGGGCAGTTCAGGTCTCCGCCCACATGCAGCCAGCTATTAACAGATCACTTCTGGGGGCAGGTGAAAGGGGTCTCTCTCTCTTTCTCTTTTTCTTTTTCTCTTTCCCTTTCTCTCATTATGGAAAAACAGTTGCACATTGTAATGGCAAAGATAAAAACTACTAATAAAGTTTGAGGTGTTTAGCATATTAGAATGGCCATTGTAATACTTGCCCAGCAGCCACGTCCACGTTGCGCCATCCTCCTTTGCTGTATCCTACTCTATACAGTATTGCCTCCCTGGGCTCCTAAAAACCTACATTCATGATTAGTGAGTAACCATGGAAGTTAAAAACACATGAGACTAATGGGTAAGGTGGGAATTAGAGTGCAAAGCCTGTCTAAAGGACATCACTCTATTATATATACAGTGTGTGTAATATATATATATATATATATATATATATATATATATATATATATATATATATATATATATATATATATAATTATACTGAAGAGAGGACTGGCACAAAGCACTTCCATCAGCGTGAACAGGTGCAAATCTATTCATATTGAATAATATAGCTAAGAGAAAAACAGTTGCACACTGTAATGGCAAAGATATAAACTACTAATACAATTGAGGTGTTTAGCAATATTAGAATGGACCCAGCATAAGGAGGTTGCCGTGACGTGGCTGCTGGCCAGGTATTACAATGGCCATTCTAATAAGCTAAACACCTCAAATTGTATTAGTAATTTATATCTTTGTCATTACAGTGTGCAACTGTTTTTCTCATATATATACTGTATACCGTATTTTTCGCTTTATAAGATGCACCGGATTATAAGACGCACCCCAAATTTAGACATAAAAAAGGTAAAAAAAAACAAAAATGGGGTCCGTCTTATACTCCGGTGTTCTCTTACCAGAGGGGGGCAGCAGTGGTGGTGAAGCGGGGTCACAGGAGGTAGAGGTTGTGCTGGCAGGTGCGGTGGGTCAGTGGCAGCGGCGTCCGTGGTGGCAGGTGCGGTGGCATCCGTGGTGGCAGGTGCAGTGGCGTCCGTGGTGGCAGGAGCCGCGGAGTCCGTGGTGGCGGCAGCGGGTGAGTCGTGCAGCAGGCCGGTGCAGTGAGTGTCCCAGTGTCCGCGGTCCCGGTTCAAATGATGGCGCCTGGAGCGGCGCAGATGGAGCTCTCATCCAAGGGCTCCATCTGTGCGGCGATCGGGTGGCCGGGTGCCTGTGGCTGCGTGCAACCCGCCGGGTACCTGTGCTTACGTGTGCGTGGCAGCCGGGTACCTGTGCCTGCGGCAGTCGGGTGCCTGTGCCTGCGTGCGAGCGGCAGCCGGGTGCCTGTGTGCGGGAGGCAGCCGGCACCGACAGGCACCCAGCTGCCGCCCTCACACAGGCACCCGGCTGCCTCCCGCACACAGGCACCCGGCTGCCCAGGCACAGGTACCCTGCTGCCACCCGCACGCAAGCACAGGTACCCAGCCGCTTGCACGCAGCCACAGGCACCCGGCCGCCCAATCGCCGCACAGATAGGACCCCCAGTTAAAGCTATATTCGGATTTTAAGATGCACCCCCCATTTTCCCCCCAAATTTTCGGGAGGAAAAGTGTGTCTTATAATCCGAAAAATATGGTATATATTTTTTGTTTGGTGCACACTATATTTGACCACGCTATTGTTACCTCCAGTGTGAGCCGTTCAAACACTGCAAGCGGCTGGCACTGGGCTCCGCATCGGTGCACCGAAACACAGCGATGCTTGAGTGAGTTGTTTGCATACATAAAGCATCTAAACTCTGAACCTGAACTCTGTTTTTGTATAGTTTGTGTTTGGTATGAACACCAAACCTCGGGCTCACTCACCTCCATATGTAAACCAAACCAAAATGAGAAAGTTGACAAAAGCAAAAAGTTGAGAAAAATTCAGGGAAGAAGATTTTATGCAAATAATAACTAGAGTAATGAAGAGACAGAGACCGAATTTAGGAACAGTTGGATTACTCCTAAGAGGCTTAGCTGGAGATACTGGTAGCCCAAAAATATGCCCTCAGTACAAGTAAAAGGACAGATTTTGTGTTAAAAAATGTTACTGAAAATTTTTGTAACTTCGTTAGAAAAGTCAAAACTGGATCCAATGGCAACAAGTTCGCTTTAACAAATGGAGAAAACAAAACATATTCTTAATAAATGTAATTACATTTATTGAGTAAACCAAACAAAATGTAAATCTTGCCGAAATCAAAAAGTTGAAGAGGTTGAGAAAAATGGAAGCGTAAACTTCAGACTAAAAAAACTAAAGAAATTTAGGAATAACAAAGGCAATACAGTTAGGGATGTGCATAGTGAGTCTTTTAGCAGAGTTTTTGGAGTAGAACTTGAGTGGAAACTCTCCACAAAAACATGGAGTATCTGCTCAATTTCCACTCCAAAAACTCAGCAAAAATACTCTGTGTGCACATACCCCTTGAGAAAGAGACTGTTAGCAGTAGGGTTTCTTCTTCGAAGCTTAGCTGTACTGACTTTCAGTCAAAACCAAGCTATTATAAATTGGCCTGAAAGGCATCGGCAATCAAATTTTATTTTTTACAATACTCCAAGACTCTGTTTTAATATTTTACAGGTAAAAAAAAATATATATACTTTTTGCTCTTAGGAGTTCTAGTGCCTCAAGTTTCAATCGCTGCAAGATTCCAAAGCTTGTGTCCATGACAACGCACTAAAAATCAATTAAAGCAACATACTATTGTAAGGCTGTTCCAAAAAATATATATATGATTAATAGAAACCATTGTGTTAGACTATTTAGCACGATGCTGCATGATTTTTTTTTTAATCAGCCGCAATTCAAGACCAACATTAGGACATTATATTCTAATGACCCCCAAAATATTTTTTTTTTTTTAAAGGATACAGCCTAGTTTAAAAGTGCAGTAGAATTTGATAATCTTCTGTATTAGAGGTGGAGTATATAGGGTATTTCTTATTGGGTTATTTATGGTACTGTGGTTTTTGTACAGTACATTGTTGACAATATACACAGAATACCATAGATTTCTCCAGAATTATTGTATGCGAAATGTACATTTTTTTTAATGTTCTTACTAGATGGTTACAATTGTTCTCGTCCCTCGGGGTCTTTCCGCAATGCTATCGTAATAGAGACCAACTAATGCAAGTGCATAAGATATGTATTGTGTCATTTATGTGCTGTGTCATAATACATAATCTCCCAGTATGGAATAACGGAGACCTACATGGTTTCTAATCGGGAATATGGCAGATGGAAACCTATTTTTTTTCGGTGTACTTGTTGTAACATTTATTGTATTTCACGTAGGCTCAATTATAATAATCTAATACATTAGAAACCAAAGCACAATTCCAATGAATGTTCTATACTGAACCATCATATTTCATCTCCCTCCCCACAACTGCATATTTATATTAAGGATTATTTTTTTTTTCCCATTGGTTTTACACAAAAGTAGCAGAATAGATAAATGAATATTTATATAATAATCACATGTGTACAGTATTCACTAGAACAAAAATAACAATTGACCTATGGATCTCAGCCAGAAAAATATATTCAATATTATTACAATGACTTTATTTATTTTTTTGTGGTTATATACAAAGATTGCTTTTTAATACAATCTTTACATATTGCAGTGTACGTAATTGTTCCTTGTGTAGACATTTTGATTGCATCTTCGGATATTGTTGAAAAAAAATAATAAAAAAATAAAAAATTATTTAATCTTTATTCATATATGCATAATGAAAAAATATAAACAAAAATGTGTGCGTGTGTGTATTAAAATATATATATGTATAAAATATATATTTTATTCTTTTTGTTTATATTTTTTCTCTATGCCTGTATACTAAATATATATATAGAAAAAATAATGTTATAAATATTTAATGGAAAAAAAGAAAAATATATTTTAATATTATATATAATATATATATATATTTTGGTTTATTTCATTCATCTTTTTTCATTAAACATTTATAACTTAACTTTTTATATATATATATATATATATATATAATATGACACATGCACAATGAAAAAATATATAAAAAAATTAAATGTTTTATTATCCATTATTAATGGAATAAATACATTTATTTGCACGTTAATGTTATTATTATTAATAATATAATGTTATACTTTTATTTGCACATTAATGTTATTTAATACTCATTATTATTTATTATTATTAATATAATTTTGTTATTTATTGTACTTGTATTGTATTACACACAGGCTCTGTTGTAATAATAATAGAAAACAAAGCACAATACCATGTCATTTTATATCTCTTTATACACTTTTATTATTATTAATCACTATAATAATCACAATAATGATCACATATTATTAATAATAATAATAATAATAATGATATGTGATAATTATTGTGATTATTATAGTTATTATTATTAATTATTATTTTTATTATTATTATTATTATTATTACTACTCTAAATTAATGGAATTCCTTAAGGCCCATTGTTCCAAATGAAAAGTATATAGGATTTCCATTTTTATATAGTCATTGGTTCAATTGTCAAGAAAATGATGAGAAGAAGCAAAATCATGTATTTTATATTTAAATGAAAAACTAAAAATAAAATAAATGACCCATAGAAAAATGTATTTCAGATGCCAGAATATCTATATTGGGTTCAGAGGATAATAATATGGGCTTAAGATATTAAAAGCCAATTGCATAAGTCAAAAGATAAAAAAAACCAAAAACTTTAAAAAACATACAGTATATGGGAGAATTTGTATAGGATTTATGTTTGGTTATATAATTACAATGACCGCTTTTTAACACTCTTCTAATTCCTAGTTGGTGGAGACAACCAGGGAATTAAAAAAAAAAAAAATATCTTATGGAAACGGCTACAATAAGTTATTTTGGTTCTATGAATATTTTCTCATGTATAGTTTGTATTCTATAACATATGACTCCAACTAGAACTAGAGGGACCTAGGTCTTTTTTCAACCTATGTAGCTATGTAACCCAAGGAATTGATATAAAAATGACTGAAAAGTAAAAGTAAATCAGTTATAACAAGCATTGCTCTTTTGCTGCAGAAGTCCTATGTAGGTGTACAAATTGCAAAGTTTTTGCATTTTCACTTTAGTCTTAAGGATCCAATCACTGCATATATAAAACTCAAGAAGATCTAAAATGGCCAAAATGCACAATGAGATCAAAGCACCTTCCTTTTTCTTAAGGGCCTTAAAAGGGTTGCCCAGGTTTATTGCGAAAGTCTCCAGACTTGTGAATCCTTACAGAGCGCACAGGACTCGCTTGTGAGGAATTGTCACTGCTAGTTAGGTCATGTGACTGCATGTGCTGAGCAAGGCTGTGCACGTCTGGTTGGAATGTGGCCCTAAGTGTGCATAACGCATATTTACGGTCACATGACCGTTTGGTCTTGCTGTCAGCACCAGAGAATCCTCACAGTGTGCACTGTGGACACTGTGAGGCTATGTACCTACGGGAGTTTCTACCTGCGGATATATCCGCAGGTACATCCGCAGATTTCCCGAAGCTGCTTCCCAGAAACCGCAGCTATGTATAGCTGCAGTAGTACAGCGGAATAGCTGTGGTAAACCTGCGGACATTCATGCGACTTACCTGCGGAAGTCCCGGCCTGTATCTCCATAGTGGAGGCCCGGGAATTCCACAGGTATTTCCGCATAAATAATTGACATGCAGTTATGTGCGGCTGCGGGACATCTGCAGCATATTCCGCAGCCGCACATACCGCAGCATGGACACAGCACTCCCCATGTCCCATAGGATAACATGGGGAGTGTCTGTACTTGCTAAAACCTGCTGATTTATCTAGAAAATCCAGATAAATCCGCAGGTTTTCGGCGGCAAAATCCACGGGTACAGAGTCCCTTGGGCACATACCCTGAGGATTGACTGCAGAATATTGTGAAAAAGCTGGACATTCCCTTTAAGGACTTGTGGCTTCAGAGGCTTAAGTTAAAACTGCCCACCTACCATGTGTAATTCTTAAAATTGGTGCCTCTTCATGTGGAAGGCAGTTCACCCCACACTTGCATCTGGGACCTTAAAGGGGTATTCTCATATCCAAGATCCTATCCAAATATATAGCAGGTAAAATAATATTCGTAAATATTTTCAATCAGAGT
Source organism: Anomaloglossus baeobatrachus (assembly GCF_048569485.1). Classification (NCBI taxonomy): domain Eukaryota; kingdom Metazoa; phylum Chordata; class Amphibia; order Anura; family Aromobatidae; genus Anomaloglossus; species Anomaloglossus baeobatrachus. Next base: position 49,257,351 of record NC_134364.1, on the reverse strand, counting down.
CTAGGTCTGATTCAGTATGTCACTTACTTCATGTGCAGGGCATTGCAGGATCTTTAGGTATCCATGGTTATAACCATGAGCAACTAACTGTGACTATCTGTGTGGTCATAGCCATGGATACCCAAGATCCTGCACATGAGGTATGTGACATAGCTTATCAAGCTTGTCAGAAGAACTATATTACATATCTAATTGGAGGTATTTGCTAATATTATTCTTATTACACCTACTACATATTGGTATAGGAACTTGGAGATGGGAATAACCCTTTAACATTTGGGAACTTATCCATAACAATGCTCTTAAATATAATATATTATTACGGACTCTGGTTAACTGGAACATGAGGACCATGTACCATTGATTTATTTTTGCTAATTACTACGGCATTGAAGTTTTGTTTTACACACACATACATATACATATACCGTATTTTTCTGATTATAAGACGCACTTGTCCTCTCAAAAGTTTGGGAGGAAAATGAGGGGTGCGTCTTAAAATCCGAATATAGCTTACCAGGGGGGCTGTCTGTGCGGCGACTGGGTGCGTACGGGCGGCCGGGTGCCTGTGGCTGCGTGCGCACGGCTGGCTGCCTCTCTGTCCTGAAGGCTGGCTGCCTCTCTGGGCGGGCGGGTGGCCTGCTGGCTGCCACTCTGTGCGTGCGGGCAGGTGGCCGTACGGACTGCGGTAGCTGTGTGGGGAGTGTCCCAGTTTAAATGATGGCACCGGGAGTCAGCGCGTGCGCAGATGGAGCCCTTGGATGAGAGCTCCATCTGTGCATGCGCCATCATTTTGAACTGGGACCGCGGACACTGGGACACTCACCGCACCGGCCTGCACAACTTCTGACCTGCCGCTGCTGCCGCCACTGACACCATGGACCTGCCGCTGCTGCCGCCACTGACCACTGCCACTGCTGCTGCCAGCACAACCTCTGCCGCCAGTGACCCGCTTCACCACCACTGCTCCCCCCCTCCGGTAAGACAACAGCGGAGTATGACGGATCCCATTTTTTTACCTTTTTTTTTTTTTATCTCTAAATATGGGGTGCGTCCTATAATCCGGTGCGTCTTATAAAACGAAAAATACGGTACATAATATCTCTCTCTTATATTTTTTTATTTTTTTTTCACCTCTGATTACAAAATAAAGCAAAATCCGTAACAGAAAAACTTTTACATTTCTTAAACATTCTGAAATGTAACAATTTTTCCGAGTTCGCAGACGAGGCCGATAATTGTACATTACCCTGTTACACTTAAGTCTTTACGAAGCGGGATATGACCGTAAAGGGGGCACATAAGAGTATAATAGATGGTAAAGTGCAAATCGGTCACATGAGACATTTACAGGCTTTTTATACCCAAACCATGAAGGAAATAGTTTTCATCAAATTCCTGTCATTTTGCTTGACTTAAAATTAAAAACTTTGGACAATGTGAGGTCGACCACAGTGCAGGAAATATTTCATCATTTAAGCCCTGGGGGCACAATTTCGTGAGGTGTTTTCTTCCTTTGCTCTGGGAGCGGCTCGGACAATTTACAGTAGCTTGAAGGACAGTTTAATAAAATAAGGTATTAATATTTGTAGGAAAAGGCTTGTTGTATTGTCATCTCTGCAGGTGCGTGACGTGGAGCAATCTGGAGCCCACTTGGAGGTAACCCGGGTGAATGCATTATTTGTAGGAAGGATTATTCCATTTTCCTCCTACAAATCAGTATCTAGTTTCTTTATTTACCCTGGCAATAAAGGTGCGGACATTTCGGTTATGTACGTAGGATGTTGCATGATATGTGCTTGGGGTGAATACATTTTCAGCTCATGTTTGCTATACATTTTCATTTATTACACATGTATGAAATTTAGCATGTTGTTATCAATTTACATAATTTGACATGTAAATATACTATCTATCTATCATCTGTGATATGCTCTACCACAAGAGGTAGTGATGGACTGGATGCTTTTCCCATAACATTTTGTATTGAGGATGATTAAAAGTAAATATACGTCACTCCGAAAAATGGGTGCTCAGATGGGGTACCACTCCTTATGGCATGTACAAAGAAGAAATCTGACACTCCCATAGCAATTAACAACCCGAAACGTTACTATAAGGGTAGGCTGACACGAGTGTATGACTCGGACGAGTGCAATGTGAGAAATCTCACATTGCACTTGGACCAATGTTATTCAATGAGGCAGAGTAGATCGTCAGCTTTTTTTCTCATTCAGATTCTGGATGGGCGAAAAGTTACAGCATACTGCAATTGTCAGTGAGAGCCGTGTCATTCGCACCCATACAAGTCTATGGGTAAGAGTGAAACATCAGACTGCACTCAGATGACACCGGAGTGCAGTGCGATAATCGCATCAGCTGACAATAAAGGAGATAGGGAGATTAATCCCCCCCCCTCTCCTCTGCTGCTCCCGCCCCCTCCTCCACAGCTGTGATCCGATTGTAGGATCGGATCAGTCACATGACACTCAGCTCACGCTGGCAGCACAGCAGGAGCCGAAGGTCATTAGCATATCATATCCGATGCACTCGTGTTGGATGCCATACCATCGTGTGAATCCAGCCTGACTCAGACCTTCATCAGACAGATTACCAGGAGCTAATTAGAGCAGAAAGAAGCGCCATACGAATGAGGGAGATAATAGCCCTAGAGAATATCCCTCACTCGTATGACGCTACTTCTGTTCCACTTTGCTCCTGGCAAATGTCTGATGAAGGTCTGAGTTATAAACCGAAACATTACTGTTGATTTCTTGGATTGCAATTACCAATAAATCGTTATTTACTTTCATTGCTGTGGGAGTGCCAGATTTATTTTTTGTACGTATTCTATTGAGGATTATCAATACTCTAGTGATAAATGTTTAATTGATCATTGAGCATGACCTGTATCATCTATCTATGTATCCATCCATCCATCCATAATAATGGGACAGCACTACAAAGTCAGTTGGTGAAAAAACGGATTTGAATCCCCTAATGCAACATTTCGGCTAAAATTTGCAAAGCCTTTCTCATGACTGGCATGACGACATTTTGGCTGTGACCAGCCTTTATCAAGCCTACGACCTAGGACACACGGTGAGAAAAATGGAGCAAGTGGAATGCGATAAAAAAAATCGCATTCCACTCAGACAAATATTACTCTATAGGGCCATGAGCGATTCTTTTCTCAACCCTAATCAGACCGAGAAACCAGTCGCAGAATGCTGTGGGTGCAATTCGATCCTGTTTTCATCGCATTGCACTCGCATTACATCGGTGTAACGTGAGTGCAGTGCAAGAATCGCAATTGCTGGCAACGGAGGAGATAGAGAAATAAATCCGACCCTTTCCTCCGCAGCGTTGGCCCTCCCCTCCGCAACTGTGGTCTGATCGCACTTTCGGACCACAGTCG